>NW_006399761.1:620864-628353 GCF_000299155.1 Elephantulus edwardii
CCACTCTGCGTCTGTGCTTTCCAGGTATTGGGAAGGTCGTGTGCCAGGAGCTGGCTCGCCGAGGGGCCCGCGTGGTCCTCGCCTGCAGGGACCCAGAACGTGGGCGCAGAGCCCTCGCCGACATCCAGGCCGCGTCTGGCAGCGGCCGCCTGCTGCTCGGGGAGCTGGACGTCAGCTCTCTAGCCTCAGTCCGGCGCTTCGTTCAGTGGCTTTTACAGGAAGAGCCCGAGATCCACCTGCTCGTCAACAACGCGGCCATCTCTGGTGCGTGCCTTCGCCTACGACCGCAGATGCGTCCAGAGCTCCCTTTTCAGCTCAGGACCCTCAAAACAGGACCCCTCAGAGCCTTGCCCACTCCTTCCACGTGCCGCTTGCCCAGAGGCGCTCGGCTTTCCCTTTATGGGCCCAGGAACCCACTGCTCAGGGCCTCACTGGTCCCTGGGTCTCCTGCTGTCTGTGGTGGTCCAGCCTCTCTGTCCCCCGAGTTGAGGGGCTGATCTCTGAGTCTCTCCCACTGTCTGTGGTGGTCCAGCCTCTCTGTCCCCCGAGTTGAGGGGCTGGTCTCTGAGTCTCTCCCACTGTGATGGTCCAGCCTCTCTGTCCCCCGAGTTGAGGGGCTGGTCTCTGAGTCTCTCCCACTGTCTGTGGGGGTACAACCTCTCTGTCCCCTGAGTTGAGGGGCTGATCTCTGAGTCTCTCCTGCTTTCTCTGGGGGTTACAGCTTCTCTGTCCCCCGAGTCAAGGACCTGGTCCCTGGGTCTCTCCTGATGTCTGTGGGGGTACAGCATTTCTGTCCCCTGAGTCAAGGACCCGGTCCCTAGATCTCTCCTGCTTTCTCTGGGGGTTACAGCTTCTCTGTCCCCCAAGTCAAGGACCTGGTCCCTGGGTCTCTCCTGATGTCTGTGGGGTACAGCCTCTCTGGTTGAGCTCAGGGCTCTCAGGTCCTCAGGATGGGCACCTGCCCAGTTCTTATCTCTTGGTGATGCTGTGGTCCACCTCTGGATGGGCCATTCTGAGCCTAGCAGGATGGCAGAACTGATGCACCCCACATCTGCATAGCACATGCCTTGTTTTCCTGGTCTCCCTCTTATAAGGATGCCATCCATCTTATTTACATGAGGGATCTGGTCTCCTTGGTGGGCCACGGACACCTTGTCTTGTGTCCCTCCACCCAGCCAGGGAGCTCTGGGGGTGCAGAGCGTGGGGAGTTGGGCTGCTCCCCCAAAGGCTGGCACGTCTGTTGGTTTCAGCCTGTCTGCAGCTTCTCGGGGAAAGGGTGGGCATGCTGTCATGTTCTGTCCATGGCTCCCAAAAGCCCACCAGATGGCAGCTGAGTTGGTCCAGCTCGCAGATGTGCGTGAGGCCGAGGGTCCCAATCGTTGGACAAAGGGGGTGACTGGACAAGCCCTCACCTGTGCCATGTCATGGACCTCACCACCCCAGCTTTGCATATCTGTGACCCGATGGCCTGTCTGCTACACCTCAGTGTCTCCATCCCAGTTCTTATCCCCACGGGGTGGTCACTCCATCATCCATTGCAGTGTCCTCATCTCCTCTGTCCCCTCAGGGTGGTCACTCCATCGCCCACCACTGTGCCCTCATCTCTTCCCAGGAATTCTCCCGAAGACACTCACTCCAGAGGGCCTGGATGTCACCTTTGCCACCAACTACATTGGGCCCTTTCTGCTCACAAACCTGCTCCGAGGTAAGGAAGGCGGGGTGCCAGGCGGGGTGCCGCACCGCGTTCCCAGGCCCCTGCCCCTCCCACGATGACCTTCAGCAGTGTGGCCAGCACCTCTCTCAGCAGAACCTCCTGGGCACAAGTCTGTGGTACCGAGGTACACACTGGGGGGGGGGCCTTGCTGATTAGGGGGCAGCACCAGCTTGAATGTGATCCCGGCCGGGGAGTGGCTCCAGGCTTCCCTTCCCCGTCGCTGTGAGCCTGGCCACCGGTTCTCCGGACACCTCCCCTCTCTGACCGTAAGCACCCAGTTAGGTCACTTCATCCTGTTGTTGGGCACCTCATCTCGGCCCCTTGAATGACAGACGTGAGCCTTGGCCCGTCCTGTGTCATCCCCACCGTCTTCACCCTGGGCAAGCCCGTGTTCCAGCCTCTGTGTCAGTCCGTCTTGTTGAAGGTCTTCCGCTCTTCCTCTGACCCTCCGCTCTTACCGGCGTGAAGTCTGTCCGAGGTCCGGCCCCTCGGCACGACTTGCTCAGAGTACGCGATACACTTTCACTGCCAGCCTCCCAGGGGCACTGGTTACCTCTTCTCCAGCACCTTAGTTTAAAGGCTTCGATTCTCAGGACCGTTGCTGGCCGCCCGGGACCAGCTGCTTGCCGGGCAGCTCGGGAACCTGTACCGCTCCCAGAGCTGGAGACCAGCTGTTCCCCAGGCCTCTCTGCAGGCCCCTGGAGCTGGGTCAGTGTGGTAGATAGAAGGATTCTGTCTTTCAGATCAACTGCTGGGCAGGCAGACACCATCCTCTTCCCACAGGACCCTGTGGGTCCCTCATTTCTCCAGAGTGGCTTGCAAAACTCGGGGACCACTACCTACATAGCTTAGAATACACCCACATGAGGACCCGTCAGGCCAGCTGCAGGCCAGCGCCCGGCTCGAGGCTGCTGCCGTCCCCAGGGAACACTCCCTCCTTGCTTGGTGTTCTCACCGGTCCAGGAAGCTGTGCCCCTGTGAACCTCTCGTCTCAGTGCCCATGCCTGGGGGGACCTCAGTGCATGTACTGCTTGGCGCCTGATTGCATATGTGTCATTGGTGTCTTGCATATGCCAAATGATTGACGGACGCCTCGGTGCGTGTGCACCGAGGTTTGATGCCAGGGTGGGGTCTGCGTGGTCCCTGCTTGTTAGAATATGTCCGAGTGTTGCCTGGCTATTTTAGAAAAAAACAAAGACACTGAGAGGCATCCCATGATGGGGAGACAGAGCCGAACCAATCCTTTGTCCTGCAGTCAGGGCGCGCAGAGCACAGCCCATCCAGCCCGGACCCAGCCGGCCCCTCTCAGGCTCGGGGCTCTACCCCAGCCAATAAGCGCCCCCCCTTTTATTTTTTGGTAAAAGAGATCTATAGAGCTTATTGCAAACTCTATTCTCTCCATTTTCTTTGTGTGTTACTTAGGGTTTTAACTGTTTGAGGTGTATATGTGGTTGTGGTGAAAATATGGATAATAAAATATTTACCGTTTCACCAGTTTTTACGTATACCGCAGCCCCCTCGCCTGCATTCTGAGCAGTGGCCCCTTCTCGGCTTTTCCAAGCCAGTCCACCGCTGTGGACGTATCCTTGGAGCCTTGAAGGGCTCTCCCCGCCACCCTCGTCGTCCCTGGTCTTCCCTTTCCAGACATAGACTCATTTCCTGTGAAGTCATGTCCTCTTGTGACTGATGTCTTTTGCTCAGTGTTATCTTTCAAGGTTTGTCCGTGTTGGTGTTGCCGACGTCGGAGGATTTCCTCTGTGTTGTTATGTGCCGTCAGGTTGTGTATGACGCACGGTGACCCCGTGAACAAAAGCTCTGAGCCCTGCTCTGTCCTGCGCCGTCCTCACACGTCCTGACACCCGTGACGCTCATCAATTCTTGGCTCTTTGGCACACAGTAATGTTCCTTTGTGGGTGTATTACTCCATGTCTGTCTGTGTTATTGTTGATAGATGCCATCGGGTCAACCAGACCCTTAGTGACCCTGTGAGTGATGGCTCTGAACCCTGCCCTGTCCTGAGCCAACTTCACCGCCTCTGACACATCTGACCGTGTTGCCACAGTCGCTGTGTCATCCAGGGCTGCCTTCTGTGCTGTCCCTCCACCCTTCCAAGCATGATGTCCTTCTTCAAGGACTCATCCCTCCTGGTCACGTGCCCAAAGTATGCAAGACAGAGCCCCAAAATCCTAGCCTCCAAGGAGCGACCAGGCTTCCGCCTCTCCAGGACAGACCTGTTTGTTCGCTTGGTGTCAGTCTTTAGAGAGTATATATTATTCTGTAGAGGTCCAGGGCCAGCCAAAGAGAGAAGCCCTTCACCAGAGGAGAAGCCCCAGTGATGCCCAGCATGGGCACGCGTGATGACGTTATGATGGGGCAGGACAGGACACAGGCTGTTTCTGTAAAGCTGCGGTTAGTTGACTCAGTGGCATTGACACCAGGACTGTGTGCCCAGCATGCCAGTCTCCACCTTCTGGCTGTTGGGCAGAGGAGGAGGAGAGGGGACGGAGAGAAGGGGCTCCTTTCCCCAAGAGCCCCGGGTCCCTCTGAGTGTAGGTGCAGACCCTACCTTGGGCCAGGGGGCCGCTGTCTGTGTGAGGGTTTGGGGCCCTCGCTGGCCTTCTAGGCCTGCTGACCTTCCCCCCTGGGTTGCTTAATAGCCTCTTACATAAAAGTAAAGGAACATTTGCCTTTTGGTTGGGTGGTTCAGGTTCAAAGTCAAAATGTACAAGGAGCACAAAAGTTAGTTCAACGAACAAAGTTGTACTTCAGTTACTCTTTCTAGTTAACTGTAAGGGGACAGTGATTCCCAAGGCCTCCTCTGTCCTTGAAGGATTAAATTAGCCCCAGACAGAAAGTAACCAAAGTTTAGTTAGTTTAGACCAAGTTTAGACCAAGCTCCAGGTTTCTGCAGGTGGGAATGTCCTCCTTTCACAAAAATCGACGCCACCAGAGGCATGCAGAGGGCAGGCCTGAGCCAATTCTGACTTCCAGTCCTGCAGAAACTTCCAGGGGGAAGGGTTCAGTCGTTGGTCTCAGAGCCCGAGAGCTGGTGTGCGGACAGGAGAGCAGAGGTCCCTGCGCAGAGTTCCTCTCCCGGCCGCCAGCGCAGCCAGGGCTCTGGGCAGGGAGCCTGGACACAGAGGGTGGAGGCCTGGCCCAGGAGTCAGCAGAAACAGCACCGAAGCTGCCCCGAGGCCTAGGTGTAAACCTCCCCACTCCACCGGTGTTCTAACTGGAACCTGATTGCATAGATTCGTGAATCGGGTCATTTCTAGTACCACTAGCGAAGAGCTCCCCCGAACAAGGACACACCAGCGGTAAATATCAGTAACGAAAACTCGGGAGGTGGCGGGCGGCCCAGCGGATTTTCCTCGGCACTCTGACATGAGAGCGGGCTGGTGGTTGTCCGCATTATGGGCACTCGGTGCCGTGGGGCTGGGTCTGACTCACGCTCCGCTGGGTGCCCGAGGGGTAGGTCCCGCAGCAGGAGGCTGCCCCCTTGTACCTGAGGAGCTGCCGGGTGGGTCAGCATCACTGCCTGCAGCCTTGGCCCTGAGAGAGACTCGTGCTCTAGTGGGTAAGGGGCCGCACTGCCAGCCCCAAGGCAGATGGTTCGGCTCCAGGAGCTTCTCCGCAGGAAAAGGATGAGCAGTCTCCTGCGTGATTAACGCCTCTGAAAACCCACTGGGTTTTAACCACTGAGCCACCAGGGCTCCCCACTAGCCATTTTTGGTTCTTTGTTGCACATTGACCTCCCCCCCCCCAGCCCTCTGGCAGTGCGGGCTTTCAGATGCTGTCCTACACACAGGGGCCAGTCAGATACTCCTTCCGGTCAGTTCTTCCCCCATCGATTCTCCTGCTGTTCTCTCTGCCCAGCCGCTCTTCCCAGCCTCTTCCCACCTCTCCGCCCACATCTGCCCTATTTTATGACAGCTGTGATACGCGGTGTTTGTCCTTTTGTGTCTGAAGTGTCTCAGCAGAGTGTCCTCCGGGCCCTCCCATGTTGTATAATGTTTTAGGGATTCATTGATTTTCGCCCACCAGCCTTTAAATTATTGCTACGCAAGTTGATTCCAACGTGCAGTAACCCTGGACAGAGCAGCACCAGCTCCCAGGGTTCCCAAAGCCGTAGTCGTTATAGAAACGAACTTCCACATCTTCCCTCTCCGTGGAGCGACTGGCAGGCTTCAGCTGTGGGCTTCTCGGAACAAAGTGCTTCACCGCCTGTGCCACCAGGGCTCGCGGTCACTCGCCAACGAGCGGATTCAAATCAGAACACTAAGACAGTGGAGAAACACTGTTCCTCCTCTCTTGCTGCTGAGGATGTCGGTAGGTGCCAGTGTGTGACCAGGGATCCTCACCACCCGGTGAGCGATGGCTCTGACCCTGACCTGTCCTGAGCCAGCCTCACCCTCTCTGACCTGCCCCCATGACCACAGTCACTGTGTCAGCCCATCTCATCCTGGGTCTTCCTCTCCTGCGCTGTCCCTCCACCCTCCCAAGCATGACGTCCTCCTCGAATGACTAGGGTTTCCCTGAAATAGGAATAGAAAATGTGCAGCCACTCGATTGAACATGTCGGCAGTTCTTGACAAAGTGGCCCGTAGAACTGCCGTGTGACTCCACTGTCCCCGACCAAGGCTTGCACGCAGGAGAGGAGGCGTCAGGACGCACACAGAGATCCTGGGCCCCAGCGTTCACTGCGGCACTTCTGCCCTGAGCCCAGTGGTAGGAGGAACTGAGGTGCACAGGATCAGTGGGTGGGCAGACACGCTCGGGCCTGGTTACACACAGCGGGGCACGGATGAAGGTGGTCGTGCAGCTCAATCGCACAGGTACAGCGTGGAGGCTGCGTGGAGGCTTTCTTAGGCATATTTTCACCACAGTACAGCTTTTAAAAGTTTCTTGATCTTTCTTCTCTGTTATTCTATAATCTGTTCTCCCTTCTCTGCCTCTTCTTGAACTCACCCTTCACCACACTGCTTTCCTCCCAAATGCTAACCCTAACCCTAACCCTAACCCTGTCCGTTGCGCCTCCCCCGTCATCATTTCTCCACACAAGGCCCTTGCAGGCTCAATTCTGGACCTTCCCGGCCCGCTACCATCTGCAGTTCTTGGACCATGGTCTCATTTTCCGTCCTTACAATCCCAAAGCCCAATTTGAGCTGGTCCACCCAGACCTTTCCCTGCCCTGCCGCTGTGTCCCTGCCCCTCCCACACCTCCACGGTTCTCCCCTGTGCCCCGACATCCTTCTCATCTCTCACTGTCCCTTGGGCTTTCAGTTACCTCATATGCTTAGAGACCACGGTCTTAGACTAAATTCTTCACCAGCATTAATACCAGCTGCTGAGTTATAAATGTGTGATTCTTTAATGTGGGACTCAAGTTCTTTTTAAGCATTGAAGGTCAGTATTGTAAACTCAACCTGAAGCACTACTTTTTTAAAAAAAAATAATTTTAATGAAAGTTTATAGAGACTGAGGGTTTCCACTCATTCATTGTTGCACTTTTTTCCCTACCCACCTCCCTCCAATTCACTCTTCTCCTTGAAAAGAAAGAAAAACTCATTGTTATTCAATCCCTCCGCCCCCTACTTTTTTTTTTAAATGAACCACTACTTTTATATTTCCTGAAGCCTATATTTTTTGTATAGTTGTGTACTCATTTCTAAAAATCACGTCTTATCCTAATTATAACCTTGCGTTTGCGCCTTTGGAAGGTAGGTCATTCTTACCAGTTAGCCGGTCTTTGTTCTGGTGGTGGTGGTGGAGGAG
>NW_006399761.1:628573-640433 GCF_000299155.1 Elephantulus edwardii
CAACAGAAGTGCAACCAGGATGCTCCTTAAGAGTCGAGGATGGTGAACCCTCATCTCACCTGCTCTGGGCGTGTGGTCAGGACGGGCCCGTCCTTGGAGAAGGACATCATGCTGGGAAGAGTGGAGGGTCCAAGGAGAGAGGGGTCCTGCAGGGAGACGGACGGACCCAGTGACAGAAACAGTGGTCTTGAGCACGTCAGAGTTAAGGAGCAGGGCACAGGACAGGCAGGGGTCAGATCTGCTGCTCAGCGGGGTGCAGTGGGTGTGGTCAACTCCATGGCATCTGACAGTGGCCATCACAGCAGGCGTCGAGGGAATGCATCCATAGAGGAGGACTTGGGTAGTGTTTCTTCTCCCCTCTGAGGTAAAACCTGTCAATAAAGAACAGTTATGTTAGCTTTTAACAGGCAAGTTGGAAAGCAGTGAGGTACAAGCCTTGGTCACTAAGCATTAAAAATTGAAGAACACTCAGAAAGCATCTAATAAAGTCTCAGACAGCAAGGGGCCATTCTCTTCCTGGCCTGGGCGGGCCCACTGCCCCCGTGGAATCTTCTGGAAGTGGGTGGGGGATTGCAGGGAGTCTGTATACAGGTTGAAGGGTGTGGTCTTCTCTCTGGAGACCCTGGGTTGCCCGAGGGTTCAGCACTCAGCCAGTAACTGAGAAGCTGGTGGTTCAGACCTACCCAGAAGCACCTTGGGAGGTCAGCTCCGCATGGCCCCAGTGTCCAAGACCTCACAGGGCGACAGGATTCATTGTAGTGAGTCTTGATCCTCTCTCCTCTGCCCAGGGGCCCTCCAGAGGGCCGGGTCCGCCCGCGTGGTGAACGTGAGTTCCTACCGACAAGCTTTCGGCTTCATTGACGAGCAGCACCTCACGGGGGCCGGCCGGCCACTGCGTCCCAAGGAGATCTATGACTGCACCAAACTGCTCTTAACCTCCTTCAGTGCGGAGCTTGCCCGGAGACTGGACGGCACAGGTGAGACCCTGACACCAGCTGCTCTGCACCTGTGTTCCCACCGCCGCAGGGCCTGACCTCAGAACACCCAGCATCCCCACACCAGCTGCCTGCCCCCTCCGCTTACCGTTTCTGTACCCTATTTTCTCCCAGCCCCCCTTCACATCTCTTAAACCGCTTCCAGTTCTCTCTTAGCCCCAGCGGCCGTGTCCACCCTGGGTCTCCTGATGCCAACACTGTCCTTCGCACTCCCCTCGAGACCTGCCGCTCTTGACTGGTTGGATGCCCCACTGGGGTGGGCTGTGGACCGCTGGTGTCACTAGCACCTTCCCGACGACAGTTCCTCACAGTCCTGGGCGCCCTCTTCCTTCACGGCACACAGTGTGGTCACACCCGACCTCGACGTCTTCCTGTTTTCCCCTCCTTCCCTTACGGCTTGTGTCTGTTCCTGGAGTGACCACATTTGATGTCTTCCTTCCTCACCTAACACTTGTGTCAGCTCTGGCGTGACGTCCGCCTGGTCCAAGCTCCCCTTGACCCTGTCACGCTCTCTCTCCTGTTGTGTGCGGGTCCGTCAGGGATAGCCGTGAACTCGGTGGAGCCTGGGATCGTGTACACGGACATCATGAAGCACTACTCCTGGTTTTATCGCTTCCTCTTCTGGCTCAGCAGCTTCTTCATCAAGGTAAGTGGAGCAGGACCAGCTTGGCCGTGGCGGGTGGGCAGGCCCTGCCCCTCTGCATCCTTCCCCGGCCGAGGCCTTGCTGCGTGACTCCTCCCGACCTCTTCTCCACCATTTCTTTCTTTCTTTAAAGACTTTTTTCTTTCTCTTTTTTTTTTTTAACTTATTATAAATTTCAATGAAAACTTACAGAGACTTTGGATTTCCATTCATTCATTGTTGCACTTTTCTCCCCTCCCAACCCTCCCCCCTAGTACACTACCCTCTTGGAAAAATAAAAGAAAAATTCTTTCATTGTTGTTTTACAATCCCTACCCCCAAGTCCACTCCACTATGCAGCCTTTGCTCTGGACTCCTGTCATGACAAAAATACCTAATCACACATCCCTTTTAAACAGTTTTCTCCCTCATCTGTTCCAATGCAGTATACATTATTGAACCCATCTTTCTCAGTCTCCCCCCAACCTCGAGGTCAGTCCTGTTTTACAACAGTGGCACCATGCAATATTTGTCCTTTTGTGATTGAGATCTTTCACTCATCATAATGTCCTCCAGGGTCACCCATTTTGAATAATATTGCATGAGTTCCTTCTTTTTCAATGCAGCATAGTATTCCATTGTATGAATATACCATAGCTTCTCTATCCATTCATTTGTTGATGGGCAGTTAGGTTGTTTCCAACTCCTTGCTATTGTGAACAAAGCTGCAATAAACATGGGTGTGCGTATACCTGTTTGGGTGTCAGTTATGGTTTCTTTGGGGTATATTCCCAGTAGTGGAATTGCTGGGTCAAATGGTATCTCTAGTTTGCAACTTTTTGAGAAAGAGTCACACCACCTTCCACAGTGGTTGCACCATTTTACACTCCCACCAACAGTGAATAAGGGTTCCAGTTTCTCCACAACCTCGCCAGCATTTGTTGCTGTTCTGTTAAATTTTGCTGCTCTTACTGGGGTGAGACGATATCTCATAGTTGTTTTTTCTCTGCCATTTCTGCAGAGTCCCCGGCATGGTGCAATTCCCGTTCTCTACCTGAGCCTGGCACGGGAGCTGGATGGCATTTCTGGGAAACACTTTAACAGTTCCTGCGTGGTAAGCCTTCCTGCCGAAGCCGCTCAGGACCCTCACACAGCCCGCAGCCTCTGGAGCGCCACCGTCCGACTAACAAGTCTGGACAAGATGGACTGACCCCTTTGAACCGCCTGCCGCTGCGCAGCGTGGGTCTCTGATGACGGGGATCCCTGAGGCGTGGCTCAGAGCGTGCTGGGCTGCTTACCCCCTGCCCCCCACAGTGACCCCTGGCTCTCCACTGCTTATCCCCCTCCCCCCAGCAACCCCTGCCCCTCACCGGATTGTGCCCCAAGAATCAGCCATCTGGTCGAGTACAATGATCAATCTGTCTATTGGCTTAGTGGCTGGGAGCTCAAACAAGGTCCCATGTCAGTTTTGGCCTCCTCTCCATCACCAGTTCTCCAGCAGAGACATCCCCCCATCCACTGGGCACGGGAGTCTTGTGATAGGACCATGGCCCCGGTGGTCATGACAGGAAGTGAAATGCTGGCCAGAGGGGAAACATCTTGGTGCCTGGACCATGCTACCTGGATGAGGGAGGGAAGTACCACTTGGCATCCTTTGTTTAAGACAAGCATCATAGCCTGTTGACAGCACCCCTTCTCACAGGATGCTGTCTCCCAGCTGGTGTGGGGCCTGGGCTTGTGGGTCCTCACTCTGTCTTCCAACCAGACTAGCCGCTTTTGGGTGATGTGCCATGTAATAAGACCTGTGAATCAAAACCCAGCAGATCCAGTGAATTGTGTGGCCACGGGCCTGTTGCTTTTGTTTTCTGAAGTCTTTGTCCATTTATGTCAAATTTCATGCACCAAGAAATCTTGTTAGATTACATTACATTTGCACGTCTAATTCCTGAACTGACATCTTTGTGAGACTGAGTCTTCCTGATCTGTGAGCAGAAGTGGCCTCCACTTCCTAAACACCGTGCCTCTGGACACTCTATGATCTTTGATAAATGTCGACCGTTCTAGAACGACTTCAGACCTTTTGTTCACAGGGTCACTATGAGTCGTGCTCAACTGCACAGCATTCAACAACACCACCAATCTTGTGTAAGGAGACTCTGGTGTTCGAGTGAGTACAGAGCTGCTCTGGCAACGTAAGGCAGGGAGTTCAAATCCACCAGCTGCTCTGACAGAAAAATGGGCAGTCTCCTCCCGTGCGATTTACAGCCTCTGAACACCCGCTGGACAGTCAGCTAGGAATCAGCTCTGACTGCAGAGAACATAACAACAAAATCTTTACAGAAAATAGAATATATGTGTCTCTAAATATCTTGAACAATTTTGTTAGATTCGTTACCTTATTCTTACTTTGAATTCCATATTATCATGTATTTTGTTGACTATTGCAAATGATAGTTAATACAGGGTATTCGTCTTATATCAAGTGTGCTTAATGAGTTTTTTAAACATCTACTAAGCTATTTTTATTTTAAAAATTCTTTATAAAGCTCTTTTTAGATCAATGGGGTTTTTTTACATAGAAAATCATAATCGCAGTTTTATTTTTTACCCAGTAGAATTTTTTAAAAAATATTTTTTTGATGTTGAGAATACACACAACAAAACCATACCCCAGTTCCACTCTCTGCGTGCATGTTCCCGTGCCATTAATTGCACTTTCCACGTTGTCCAGCGTGTTCACGCCTCCCTTTCCTGACTCACTCATCCTCTGTCTAGTGAACTCTTGGCTCCTGAGTCTCCTGACTAACCTTTCCCACTGCTGTTGACAGTTTGATCCCATACAGGTTAAAAGAGCCCCGTGCTCAAGGGAAACTCTCTTTACCACATGGGGGATCTGTGAACATTCCCCCTCACGGATGTTTAAGCTGTGTGGGGAGTTACAGACGCCCCCTGAAAAGACTGACTTGTGGCTAAACTGAGATTTGAACTTCACTGTCGAGCTCCCTGGTCAATTGCAGCGTTGACTTCTCCTCCTTGACCTTGATCTTGACAGAAGCAGTTTGGACCAGCTTTGTGGGCGTCTTGGGACTCTTTCCCCTGTGCTCAAGGCATTGATTGTCTGTACAGCTTGTGATTTCCAAACACAGCCTGATCTTCGAGCCTGTACCCTCACTCTTGACGGAGGGGTGCAGAATTCATTCCCCTCTGGCCTCAGTTCTGCCCTCCCCGCATCGTTCTGGTCAGTTCTTCAGTCTCCTGGGAATGTTTAGGCTGGAGGGCTTCTCCTCCTGGGTTTGAACCCAGCATAAACTAAGTGTCGTTTGGCTCTTAAAAATTGTTCGTGGGGATATTTTTGGTTTATGGTTTAAATACTTAGTGCAGTAGTTTCAGGGGTTCATCTCGCCTCCGTGGCCCCCAAATATCTGGATCTATGAAGATTTTCAATTTTTTTTCTGCATTTTCTCCCTTTGGTCTGTAGAATCTTTGACCAGAATCTTTCGTAGTGGTTACCATGCAGTTAGTTCTTGTCTAATGGCAAAGGGGACAGTCGTGTAGAGGCCATGACTTGTGCACACTCGTTTCCCCCCCTGTTCTGGGGCTGCGATCCAAAAGGTCCAGTGTTTGAAACCGCTACCGATTCCAGGCAAGAATCTGCGTCCATCAAGATTTACAGTTTTGGGACCACTTCAGGGGATTCTGCTCTGTTTCACAGGCTCTCTGTGAGTTGGAATTGACAGTCGTTTTGTTTATACCTAAATCTTTCTTTCTCATTGTTCCAGGGGAATAAAGACCAACTGTTACG
This sequence comes from Elephantulus edwardii, assembly GCF_000299155.1. Classification (NCBI taxonomy): domain Eukaryota; kingdom Metazoa; phylum Chordata; class Mammalia; order Macroscelidea; family Macroscelididae; genus Elephantulus; species Elephantulus edwardii. The sequence continues at coordinate 633,993 of NW_006399761.1, forward strand.
TCTTGATGGCTGCTGGCAAGCTTCTAAGACCCCAAGAACTTTGCAGAAAGTTAGGAGGGGAAGTATTTCACCAAAGAGAACATTCACATAACCACAGACATGTGAGAAGAGGTTTGATCTCTGAGCCAGCAGAGAGCAGAAAGGCTACACAGTGAGCGGCTGTTCCTTAAGAGGGGGATATCAGGCTTGGAAAGGCAGAGGTCAGCCAAAGAGAGGACGGGTTGACACGGTGACTGTGAACAATGGACTCGAGCCTGTCAGACAGGAAGGTGCAGGATAGGTCAGGGGTCACATCTGTTCACAGGGTCACTGTGAGTTGTAGGTGACCTGATGGCATCTAACAACCACAACAAACAACAAAACCAGAAAATAACAAACGCTGGCAAGGAGGTGGGAAACTGGAAGCCCTCCTCTGTCATCGGTGAGGGTGCAGGATGGTTTCGTTAACGTGGAGAACAGCAGCATGGCGCTTCTTCAGAAAGCCTGACAGTAGATGAGTTAGGAGATCTGATCCGGCGAGTCCACTCGCGCCTCATACATCAGCACTTGAGAGAGGAGACGCTAACAGATATTTGCACACTCACGTTCATGGCAGAGCCAATCACAAGAGCCAGAAGGTGGAAAGGGCTTAAACGCCAGCCACGTATGGACAGACACACACAACGTGGTGCACAGAAGCAGTGGACCACCGCTCAGACAGCAAGAGAAGTGGACGTGCGACCACGTGGGTAGAGCGTCAAGGCTTCGTATGGGGGGCCTCTTCACACAGAACCTCATTTACACACAGCAGCCCTCATGGCCATCCGGTGAGAACGGACTCAGAGCTGACCCTCAGCGGGCTTTCAGAGGCAGTAAACCACGCGACAGGAGATTGCCCATCCTCCTGCAGAGCAGCTGGTGGATTAGAACCACATGCCTTTGAGGTGGCAGCCCAACTCCTTACCCACTAGGCCACCAGAGCTCCCCAGAGGAATATTTGACACTTTTATTTCATACCTCATAGCTCTTCCACTTTTCTGCTCTGTTTATATGTTAGTGTTACATTTTGGTTGACTTCCTACCCTTCTCCCCTGGATCCTCCTCCCCAGGAAATCAAGAGATGAATTGCACTGGGAAAGTCAGCTGTCAGAGACCTCTCCAGAGTACTGAAGAGCAATGATGTCAGGCTGGAGACTAAGGTGCACCCGATCCAGGCCATGATCTTCACAATTACTAGCTATGCATCAGAAAGCTGGACAGTGACTAGGGAGGATACAAGGAGAATTGATGCTGTGGTGCTGGTGAAGAGTATTGAATATACCACAGACGGCTAAGAGAACAAAGAGGTTTATCCCAGAGAGGGTGAAACCAGGCTGCTCCTCGGAGGCAAGGATTCTGAGGCTCCGTCTAACATACTCTGGACATGTTGCAAGGAGGGACCAGTCCTTGGAGAGGGACATCATGCTTAGGAGGGTGGAGGGACAACGCAGGAGAGGAAGACCCTCAGTGAGATGGACTGACTCAGTGACTGGGGTAATGGGGGTCGGTGTGTCAGAGGCAGTAAGGTTGGCTCAGGACAGAGCAGGGTTCAGAGCTGTTGTACCGAGGGTCTCTATGAGTCACAACGGACTCCTAACAACAAGAAGTCAGATCTTCCTCCAGTTTACGTTTCTCCAGCCGTGACTGGTTTTGTTTACTCTATCCTCAGCTGGCATTAAGCCAATATTGTATTTTTATAATTGATGAATTTTTTGATGGACCAGCGACTCACTTTTTGTATCCCTCTTGTTCTTATGTTTTAACCTCCCTCCTTTTTAGAAACGTATTAAAATGCTTGTTGTATGTGTGTTGTTGGTTGGTGCTGCTGAATTGACAAGGACTCACAGCGACTCTGTGAACAGCCCTGAACCTGCCCTGCCCTCGTCATCCTCGCCCTCCTGAAATGACTTGAGCCGTTGCTGCTGTCACTGTGTCACGCCGTCCACTTTCTCAGACCCTCCACCTTTCCCAGTGTGAGGAAGTCTTTGTCCCTGCCATCTTTGCAGGCCTGGATAGCCGATAGCGGCTCACTTCCTGGTGCATAGGACACTTTTATTAGTAAACTCATGGTTCTTGGGATTGTAGGAATTTGAGGCCCGGGAGTAGAGGGCAGGTGCATTCCGGTGGGAGTGGAGGGTGGGGTGGGGGAACTCTGTATTTTATTTGGCCAGGTTCCTGGGAGGATTATACGCATGTGAGACCACTTGGAATGAAATGTTTGACTTGGAAATTTTTGGATTTCACAATTGTGTGCGTACAAGTTTACAATTTTGAATTATCACAGAAGAATCTATCTCTTTGCCTAGTTCATTGTCAAACAATAGCATTAATATCACATGCAAGCACAGTCTTTCTGAAGATCATTAAAAAATGACTGAAACAGTACATTGACAGAGTACTGCCAGAAATACAACTGGGTTTAGAAGAGCTTGTGACACTGGGGATGTCATTGCTGATGTCAGATGGATCTTGGCTTTCCCAATGCCTGCTGTCATGGACCTCTCCAGAGTGCTAAAGGGCAACGATGTCAGTCTGGAAACTAAGGTGTGCCTGATCCAGGTCATAGTCTTCTCAATTGTTTGTTATGCATCAGAGAGCTGGACAGTGACTAAGGATGACAGAGAAGAATCGATGCCTTTGAGTTGCAGTGCTGGAGAAGAGTATTGTATGTACTATGGACTGCCGAAAGAAGAAGCAAATTTGTCCTAGAGAGGGTGAAACCAAGCTGTCCCTTGGAGGCATGGCTTTTTAAGTTCCATCTCACATACTTTGGGCATGTTGTCAGGAAGGACCAGTCCTTGGGGAAGAAAATCATCCCGGAAGGGTAGAAATTCAGTGCAAGAGACCAAGATGAGGTGGATTGACACAATGACTGTGGCAATGGGGTCAGGTATGTCACGGGTGGTGAAGTTGGCTCAGGACAGGACACGATTCAGAATAATTTTTAAAAATTTGTATTTATTTTTATTTTCTTGTTGTGTGCCGTCAAATTGGATCCGACTGGCACAGGAGGAGATTGCCCCTCCTTTTCCAGCAGAGCATCTGGTGGATTTGAACTGCACACCTTCAGGATTGTAGAAAGAACCATTTTGCATAGGGTTGCTCTGAGTTGTAGTTGACCTGACGGTACACAACACAGTCTTGAGTCTTTCCTGAACCGCCACCCCACCCCCCACCCCCGTCCCACCTGATGCCTGGCTTCTGCACCGTGTTAAAGGTCGTTGAAGCCACCCTGAAGGGTGGTCTGAGCACATACATATGTTGGGGGGCAGCCAGAATATCCCTTAGAAGTGAGGATACCAAGACCTTGTCTCTCGTGCTCTGGGCATGTTATCAGGCGGCTCCAGACCTTAGAGCTCAACATCGTGCTTGATAAAGGAGAGGGGTCAGGAGAAAAGAGGAGGGACCCCCCCCCCCACTACAGTGGATGGACATGGGGCTGTACCAGTGCGCCACATTCTACAGAAGGAGAAGGGAAGGATCCCGGTGTGTTCTTGTTGTGTTTTCATTTTGAACCATGCAAATGTATCATTGATTCAGAGCACTAATTAGAAATATTTAGATGATTGTTTTTCTAAAAAGGGGTGGTGGTAGAAAGGTTGCCTTCAGCCATTGACTTCTCTAATTTTATGAATTTCTCAGGTGGTTTTAATCTGAGATGCATTGTTATAACGATAACACTTTGTCATTGTTGTGTGCTGTCAAGTTGTGGAGCAGCTAGTGGATTTGAACCATGTACCTTTGGGACTGTGATGCAGCTTCTTACCACTAGCCCACCAGAGCTCCCTAAAAATAACACTATAATTGGTAAATTCCTGACGCTTTACACAGATCATCTATCTTAATCATCTTAAAGTCTAGTGGAATAGACATTATCATTAATATTTTTACTTTTACAAATGAAGATAGACATTACTGTTAATATTCTTTCTTTTAGGGAGGTCTGGTGGCCTAGTCACAAGAAGCTGAGCTGCAATCCCAAAGTCTTGTGGTTCAAATCCGGAAGGATGGGCAATCTCCTCCTGTGTGATTAACTCCACCTGAAAACCACTGGAGGATCAGTTATGGGTCAGTTCCTACTTGACAGTACACAAAAACAACAACAAAAACATTCTTACTTTAAAAAAAAAGTTATTTTTTTTTGTGCGTGTACCGTCAAATCGGATCTGACTGGTACAGGAGGAGATTGTCCCTCCTTCTTCGGCAGAGCATCTGGTAGATTTGAAGTGTGTACCTCTGGGATTGCAGTGCAGCTTTTTGTCATTAGGCTACCAGAGCTCCCTGGGGGAGGGGGGTATTTTTACTTTTACAAACGAAGGAACTGAAGCATTAAGGTAGCCAAGGACTGCGCTATGATCGCAGTTTGTTAAATGGTAATGAGGATTCAAACTCAGCAAAGCATGGTGCTCCCAAAAGTCTTGTACAGGTACCTACAGTTGCTGATTTCTTTCTTTAGGCTGTGTTATTACAGGCGGGCAGGTTGAGGAAAGGAGTTGGCACTTTAAACTTTTTTTTCTTGAAGCCAAAATGTCATTATGTAAATTTGTTACTTTTTTAAAAAAATTAATTTTAGTGAAACTTTACAGAGACTTAGGATTTCCATTCATTCACTGTTGCACTTTTCTCCCTGCCCACCCCTCCCCTCCAGTTAGTTCTTCTCTTTGAAAAGTAAAAGAAAAATATCTTTCATTGTTATATAATCCCCCCCCCCCAGTCCACTCCACTGTGCAGCCTTCATTCTGGACTCCTGTCATGACAATAATACCTAATCACATTTCCGTTTTAAACAGTTCTCTCCCTCATCTGTTTCAATGCAGTATACATTATTTATCCCCTCTTTCTCAGTCTCCCCCCAACCCCGGTGTCAGTCCTGTTTTTACAAGTGACTCTATGCAGTATTTGTCCTTTTTTGACTTACATATTTCACTCAGCACAATGTCCTCCAGGGTCACGCATTTTGATAATATTTCATGCATTCCTCGTTTTTCAATTCAGCGTAGTATTCCATTGTGTGAAGCTGTGGTAACAGCTTCTCTATCCATTCCTTTGGTGATGGGCTGTTTCCAACTCTTTGCTATTGTGAACAGAGCAGAAATAAGCATGGGTGTTACTCTGTTACTTTTTACAGTCTCAACCCCACTGCCAGGTACTGTAGGGTTGGTCATGACTCATAGTGACCCTGTGAACAACAGACCTTGACCCTGTGCCATCCTCTCAGTCTCTAACATGCTCCAGCCCATTGCTACAGTCCCAGTGTCAATCCATCTTATTGAGGGGCTTCCTCTATCTAACCCTCCACCTTTCCCAGTGTGATGTCTTTTTCCAAGAACTGGCCGCTCCTGACACCACGCCCACAGCATGTGAGATGAAGCGTCACCATCCTCGCCTCCAAGGAGCCCCGTGGTTGACTTACTCTTTTAGCAGACCATGGCATATTCAGTTCTTTTCCCACAACTCACTAATTCTTCTTCTGCCATCCTTATTCATTGTTCATCTTTCAGACGCACAGAAAGCAATTGACAAGACCTTGGCTTGGATCAGGCACACCTCAGTCTTTAACGTGACAGCCTTGCTCTTTAGAGGTCCTCAACAGCAGATGTTCCCAATACAACACATCTTTTTATGTCTTGGCTCTGGCCACGTTGATTGTGGAGCCAAGTTGTTGTTATGTGCTGTGGACTGAGATCTGACCCATTGCAAACCCTCCAGCGGGTTTTCAGAGGCAGAAAATTGCCCATCTTTCTCCCTCTAAGCAGCTAGTGGATTTGAACCATTTGCCATTTGGTTGACAGCATAAACCTTTACCACTAGGTCTCCAGCTGTTGCGTTGTTATACTGACAAGTTGGAAGTGACCCAGAGCTGACCTTCCAGCCGGTTTTCAGGAGCAGTTAATCTAACGGAGGCGACTTGCCAATCTTTCTGCCGTGAGCAGCTGGTGGATTTGAACCGCGTGCCTTAGGGATTGCGCAGTTTGCCACTAGGCCACCAGAGCGACCCCATATGTAAAAGAAAGCACCTCCTGTCCATCCTCTAGGGGGCGCCCCTGCCACAGCGGGCGAGGCGGTCCTGCAGCTCCCCTTGGCCGGAAGAGGGCGCTCGCAGCGGGGCGGCTCCCCCGGGGTCCTCCGCGCCGGACCCGGCATCTGCGCATGCGCACTGCCGCAGGTGTCCGGCGGGGTGCCTGACCGCTGTGTCCGCGGCCGTGTTCGGCGCCCAGTGCTCCGCCCCGGCGAGACCGCGGGGAGAGCGGGACCGCGGGGAGAACGCGCGCACCCCTGATACCCGCACCTGCTCGGGGCGCGGGACCGAGCCTCGCGGAGTCGGGCGGCGCGCCGGGCAGTCCTCGCGGGCGGGGCCCACGTCCGCCTCGGTGACCGGTGGGCAGCAACGGGGCGCGGAGCCCTGAGCGGACAGGTACGGAG
>NW_006399761.1:640584-653058 GCF_000299155.1 Elephantulus edwardii
CGGCATCGCGCCCGGTGACCCCACCTGCGCTCGTCGCGGCGCCGGGGGCGCGATGACCGCCCTCCCGGGTTCTCCAGGGTCCCCCGGGGCTGCGCGCTCCCCCTCCTTCCCTTGGGGTGTCCGAGGCGCCCCGGACCCTGTCTGGAGCCGCGGGGTTCCCCAAGGCGCAGGGCTACAAAGTTTGTGTCGGTCAGAAAAGGGAGACGAGAGGGTTCGGGGAGGCCCCGCACCCCCGGGCCCCGCCCCGCAGCCTGACACCGAGATGCCCCGCTGGCTCTCAGACCGAACCCCGGCTCACTTCTCTCGGACAGGGCGCTGGCGATGGGAGAGGCAGCGATTTGCAGACTCACACTTGTCGCCGGCGCGCGCGGGGCAGGGGCGCGCTGCTTGGGGGGGCGCGCAGCAAGGGGCGCACTGTGTACCTGGAGACTGCCAGGGCCTGAGCCGCGGGGTGCCAGCCACAGGCAACCATTGCTTCCCCTGCCCCCCAAAAGACACTCGTTGACCCAGGTGTTTGGGAAATTCACGGTTCACTTTTTCGCTCTGTAGAACTTCACGGGCTTGCTGTGTTGGGGATGTGGTCTTCTATCCGGGATCTCCACCCCAAAAGTAGTTTCCCAGATGGGACTGTTTGCCTCCCACTGCTTCTGTGTAACCTCTGAGGCAGTCTGGGGATACCTTTCCAGAGTGAGAAGCGCAGAGTTGGACAGTGTAGACCAGTGCTTTTTGAACTCCACTGGTAGACGAGGCGGCTGAAGAGTTGGGGCTGCCAGCCCATGTTGTGGTTCCTGCCCACCAGCCGCTCTCAGGAGAAAGATGGGCACACTCCTCCCGTGGGATTAGTTACTGCTCCTGAAAACCCGCCGGAGGGTCAGCTAAGGGCTGGTTCTGACTCTGCAGCAAAGAACAACAAGAGTATTACACCTGACGATCTTGTTAAAGTGTAGAGTCTACTAAATTCTGCATTTCTGGCGCACGCCCTCCTGGGGCCTCCTTGGCATAGCCAGGGTGTGTCTCCCTGCATGGAGAGACATTGGGACCTGCGTCCTGTTCTCCAGAGTCCCGCCCTCTGTCCAGGCCTAGAAGGTGCGCTAGACAGTATCTGAGGCCCCTTTTTGATCTGAGAGCCCCAGTGCCGGTGCACCCATCACTGTGGTAGAGTTCACTCCCATCAGTCATGTTCTTGCCAGATGGCTCAGTTGGCCTGGTACATGTCAAGTCGTGAGGAATTTAAAACTTCACCAGCTGTCCTGTTTGATCTTGCGGTAGCCGTGGAAGGAAGAGCTGCTTGTTGCCGAAATCCATCCCACTGCAGCTCCCTCCAGTTGAAGACACTAGAATCACAGGGGAGAGAAGCGGCATTCCTCTTTAAAAAGCTTCTTCCTTCCACCAGATGCTCTGCTGGAGAAGCGGGGGCAATCCTGTACCAGTCACATCCCATTTGATGGTACACACACAAAATAAAAAAATAATTTTTCTTTTTTTCCCTTTTTTTTTTAATAAAAGCTTCCTCTTAGCATATCCAGCTCTCACTGCTGTGGAGTTGGAATTGGCTCATGGGTGACCCTCTGTTTAGTCTCCGAGCCTGGGAAGCACCTGGGAGGAGATTGCCCATCTTTGTCCTGAGGAGTCCCAGTGGTGGGCGTAAACTGCTGGAGAGGCCACCTCCTACCCACTAGGTCACCAGAGCTCCCTCTTACAGCCTCAGAAAGATGACCCTTTACACCCATTTTTCTCCTAATGAACTTGTTCTTACTTTTACCAAGAAGTTTCTGGTCTCTCCCTTTTGAACTTAGTCCTTGTTCTGTAGAGGTTGTAGAAAGGTCTTACCTTGAAGGATGGGTGGGGAAGGCGTCCTGGGCAGCTGGTGCAGAAGTTAGACTGCATGCTCTCACCAGGGTGTCGAGCTGAAGTGGCCGAGTTAGAGCTGTCCTGCGGTGGAGGAGGGACGGAAGGTCACAGCGTGGGCAGGCTTGTTGGCCAGCACGCAGGTGAATACCCCCTGCATCCAGGCATTACGTTAATTCCAGGAGTTGGATACTTACTTTGTGAGGAGTGTTTTGTCGGTGAAGAAGGCCACGGGGCATGTGGCCTGGAAGGCAGGCGTTCACACCCACCGGTCACTGTGCAGGAGAGAGCTGTGTGGGTCTGCTTCCTTACACATCCACAGCCATGCTGACCCGGAGGGCCGTGCTCTTCTGTCATGTGGGGCTGCTGGAGGGTCCCCAGGAGCAGAACCGGCTTGATGGCGGGGAGCTTGCTTCTTAGGTTGCTGTGTCTGTGGAAGGTTTGGGGGCTGTTCCTATGTAGACAAGCAGAGTGTGTGTGTTTGTCTTCCTGTCAAGGAGAGCGGGGAGCCTCATCGCCACACAGGTCTCTTAGACGTGGCCTCGGTTGATGGGCGTAGCGCCTCTCTGCAGAGACTACTGCCTGGAAACACCAAGAGGCAGTTCTGGTTTCTAGACCTAGAAATATACACATATATGTGTACAGATGGAAGCATATACACGCAAATATACACACACATAAGCATGTGTCAATGTATACATGTACGGAGCTCTGGTGGCTTAGTGGTAAGAAGCTGCACTGCAGTCCCAAAGACACGCTGTTCGAATCCACCAGCTGCTCTGCAGAAGGCCAGGCAGTCTCCTCCTGTGTGATTTACTGCCTCAGAAGACCTGCTGGAGGGTCAGCCGTGGGTCGCTTCTGACTTGACAGCACACAACAAGTAGTAAGGGAGGAAGTCAGTCAGGTCTGTGTCCTTCTGTCCCCGGGGCACGAGGATCTGAGGTTTACAGCCACCAGGAAGGGTCCGCGCAGAGTGAGGCTGTCCTGTGCGTTCTGGCCCCGCAGACGCCGTCTGAGGAGGGAAGGGCCACGGCTGCAGGGCCAGGCTGGTCATCACTTTCCCTGTGCCGGAGGATTTGACGGGTGGACCTGCCTCCTGGAGAAGCCGTCGGTTACACTCCTAAATAGAGCCTGAGCTTGGTCTCCCGACTCTGATTACTGCTGGGTGGGAGCTGACTCTTAGCTGACCCTCCGGGTGGCCTGAGGTCGTAAATCACGTGGGAGGGGACCGCCCGGCTTTCTCCCCAGGAGCGGCTGGCAGATTTGAACCTCCACAGAGACGTCACCTCTGTGTCAGCAGCCAGCGCCGCGTGGACTCGGCCACCAGAGCTCTGCGGTCAGGACATGCCCTCGTCCAGCACTGTGTCCAGTGCTTACGGTCCCGAGAAACGAGGACCCTCCTGCCCCGGAAGAATCGGTTGTGGGCTAAGGGGGACCTGGTGCTGGATGGGGCTCTGCACGCCTTGCTGGGTGAAGGCAGAGGTGGACACACCCAGGTGTGTCAGACAGCACGGGTGGGCAGGGTGGACAGGATGCAGAGCTGCTGTTCACAGGGTCGCTGTGAGTGCCTGTCTGCTTGATGGCACCTAACAACAACAACGGGACAAATTGAGCATTTCCAGAAAAGAGGTGATAATTGGGCTGAACCTCGAAGGACGGAGAGAGAGGGCGCCTGGAGAAGTTTGTGGCATTTGCAGAGGCTCAAGGTTCCCCTCTGTCGGATTCACAGCCTCAGAACCATGGAGGGTCAGCTAGGCCTTGGTTCCGAGTCAACAGCACACAACAACAACAACTAAGGGATGAAGTCCTTCGGGCCCCGTGCAGGGATGTCCGGGAACTTTGGGACCTTGGAAGGGACCGCTGATGGGACAGGGTTGCTAAATCTGGCCTCGATCAGCTGACCTTAATGGCTGTGCTACAAGATTGACTTTTTTCCCAAACTGAAAAATGTTTTACTGATTGCACAGAAACCCCCCTCAAGTCCATCCCGGCCCTGGCAGCCTTCCATCACGTTCCTGGGCTGTTATTCCTACAGGAGATGCCGTCTGTCTCCTGAAGATGGTGAACTTGAGCCACCAGACGCACGCACGCACGCAGTCCTTCCACTGGCATCACAGCATGCGAGGACCCACCGCTGCTGTCCTCTGTCGGAACCGGCTCAGGGCTGACCCGCCAGCGGGTTTTCGGAGGCAGGAAATGAGCGGGGAGAAGGCTGGCCATGCTCCGCGGAGCTTCCCTGGGAGCAGCGCCCCAGAGGAGTGCTGGAAGATGCGCTGGAAAGGCCTGAGGTGGGAGGAGGCAGAGACGGAAGGAGACCCGGGAAGGAGCCGGTTAAGCCAAGCCGCTGAGGGTCTGTGGGAGGGCTGAGCTGACTGAGGCGTTAGGGGTAGAATTAGCCTGACTTAATGACTGGTTGGTTGGTGAAAATGAGGGCATTGTGGCATTGAATGGGTGACTGCGGCTAAGCAGGCCATTTTGGGGGCCGAGGAAGACACCAAGCATGGCCTGGGCTGTGTTGAACTTGAGGTGTCGGTGGCACACGGCAGGTAGATGCGAGCTGGGGTGTGAGGTTCAGAGAGGAGCCCCACCCGGGGTGCTGGGTGTCAGCAATGTGGAAGCGGTGTGAGGATGAGTGACCCCTCGGCTGAGCTGACGGACACGAGATGAGGGTTGGTGCGCAGGATGAGGTGGGGGGCTGTCTAGGAAACAGCAGAGGACGTTCCTGCAGGGAGGTCTGTAGGACGAGGGTGGACGGTGCCCCTGGGGGGCCGGGCACTGATGGAGCAGGAGGAACTGCCTGCGAGTGAGGGACTGGGGACCGGACACCCATGAGGGTGGCTTCTGTAGCTCGGATGGATGCTGGTTTCTGGTGATGTGCATGTCGAGGGGACAGTAAAGCCACAGGGACCAGCCGATCGCTCAGTCAGGTCCTTAGAGGAGGGGGGTGAAGGGCTGACTCTGCCGAGAAAGGGGATGTCGTCTCGTCTCAAGTCAGAAGGGGCAGAGGGAGACGGAACTGGAAGTTCGCCAAGGGAGTCCTACCACGTCGACTGACTCCCTTCTCCGCGAGGGTGTCTGCCAAGGTCTGGGCGTCGGGGCGGGCATGGTAAGGCAGGGCTGGAAAAGTGGTAAAGGAAACCCACAGAGCTTCCTCCTTGCCTTCGGTCAGCACTGACTCCCTCTGAACCCCCAGCGGCTTTTCAGAGCCTGTGAGTCCCATCTTTCTCCCCAGGAGCAGCTCGTGGATTCGAACCACCTGCCTCTGGATTGGCAGCACAGCTGCTTACCTTCTAGGCCAAGGGAAGGAAAAAGCTTTGAGAGAATCCGCCACGGGTGTTGAGTTCTAGTCAAGATAACAGCTAACGTGTGGAGTAGTGCATAAAAGCTCAGGCTGCTGACCCAGAGGTCAGAGGTTTGAATTCACCAGCTTCTTCATGAGAGAAGGACGGGCAGCCTGTCCTGTAGAGGCCCAGAGGGTGGACCGTGGAGGCTGGTGTGGCGAGGACGGGCAGCTTCCCTCCCGATAGCAGCTGCCTTGGGAGTTAGTGCACTATCCACCTTTCCACCTGCTGGGTTTTTACTCCAGTACCCTAGTTGGATAAGCTTGAGCTGTTGCCTTGGTTACAGAAGAGGAAGCTGGGGCACAGCGACCTGACGTGTTCAGAGACTAGAGAGGGGCAGAAGCGTCATCACAGTTCCAGTGATGGGGCCTCGCGGGGTCCAGGGCTGCCCAGAGGGAGTCGTACCGAGCCAGGGGCTGGCCTGGTAATGGTACAGGTGGGCCAGGGCAGCTGGGTCAGCACCACCACCACCACCTTTTTCCAGCTGCGAGTTTTTGGTGTTCTTTCCACCCATCGCTGACTGCAGCGGGTTTTCCGAGGCAGTAAAGTGCGTGGGAGGAGACTGCTCATCTTTCTCCTGAGAGGCAGCTGGTGGATTTGAACTGTGCCCGCCTTTGGATTGGCAGCGTAACTCCTTACCGCTGGGCCACCAGAGCCCCCTGATTATGTAGTGGCCCTCTGAAGGGCTTCAGTGACATCCCAGGCCCCTCACCAGAAAGACACCCGACTGGCTGGGAGTCATTTATCAGGTCCTGACGGCTTGACTGGCCCCGTTCCCGCCCCTGCGCCCCAGAGGAGGGAGGATTCTCTCCCTGCTGTTCAGTGCTGAGAGCTGACAGCCCTGTAGCCTTCTGTGACAGAACCCTGACGACACCAAGTCAGCACTCAGCGATTCTGTCTTCCCAGTTGGCGGGTGGTAGTGTTGGGGCCTGAATCAGTGAAAGGGGCGAGCGAGCGTAGGGGCATGTGGAGGAGGAGGAGGAGCTGGACTTACCTCCTGCTGCCGCAGTCACTGGGGCATCGGGCCCTGTCCTTCCTCTGCAGGTTGCCATGGATACGCCTTTGCATGGCTGCTGGAGGAGATTGATTTCCATTATGATCAGATGATGACGTGGGTTTAAGAAGAGGAGGGATGGGATGCTCAGCGCCTGGGGAGTGGCCGGGGCGCTGCCCACAGGAGCTGCCCACGGGGCTCCCTGGGGCCCAGGTGGCCGAGGTGGCCCCCGGCTGGCTGCCTGCCTGCTTTGCTTTTGCTGAAGTTGTGGAATATGGTGCATCTCTGTCTGCAGCGCGCAGGCTCCTACTCCCTGCCCGTGCGGTCCTAGTGCTCAACTCGCTGGTGGATTCACCCTGCGCACAGGCTGTTAAGCGGGATTCCTCAGGTGCCAGGGAGTTCTAGTGGCCCAGTGGTCAAGAGCTGCACTGCAGTGCCAAAGGCTCGTGGTTTGAATCCACCAGCTGCTTCCCAAGAGAAGGATGGCAGTCTCCTCTTGGGCAGTTTACTGCCTCTGAAAAACTCCCCAGAGGGTTAGTGGGGGTCAGTCCTCTGGAAGCTGGGATGGTGTCGCCTTTCTTGAGGTCAGATAATACCTGAGGTCAGATAATACCCGTCAGGGCCCACTGTGGGTAGACCTGGAGGGTCCAGTGGGTTCTGGGGAGCAGGGGGTCCTTTGCGAGGGGGTGACAGACTCTTTCATGTTAGATTGTGACCAGGTTGCAGACATTGTGGGGAATAATGAGATGCCAGAGAGGTGGGGCGTGCCGTGGGGGTGGTAAGGAGTTGCCCTGCCGATACAGAGGTGGGCGGTTCTAATCTCTTCCCGTGGGAGTGACCGCCTCTGATAACCCACTGAAGGGTCGGCTATGGTGAGTTCTCACTCGATGGTACATATCAACACCAGAGAGGCAGGAGGCATCGAGGAGGGTCTGAGTCCTGTGCCTGAGGGGCCTGGAGGACAGGCAGAGTGGGTCCCTGCAGGTGTGGGAGCTCAGCCTTAATCCTCCGCCCCTTTCTCTGCTCTGTGAGCCCACTGTGCTTCCCTGGCCCAGGCAGGACATCCCTTCGTACGCATCCTCCCTGCTGGTGCTTTCAGAGGCTTGTGTGTCACTGGGTCAGAGACTCATGGCTGGCCCTCCAGCGGGGCTGTATCCCACAGGCGAGGTTGCCTCCCTTTCTCTCGCAGCTCTGCCTTGATCTTAAAACAATCTGGATCTTCCCATCCCCCCTGATTAAGAGTATTTGTACTTCCCTGCCCTGGTGCCTGCTGTTCTGCTGTTGAGCGTTGGTTGACGTGGACCATAACGATCCCATGTGACTGTGTAGGACTGTCCCCATGGCCTGCTGGGCTCTAGTCTGTCGGGAGCAGAGGTCTTCGTTCCCAGAGGTGCTGGGCGGATTTGAACTGCTGACCTTTCATTCTGCTGCTGTGCTGTCAGGGCTCCTTTATGCAAACCTGATGCCATTGTGAGCCTGCCTGGGTCCCAGATCAAACCCTCTTGGAGTGGGTTCAGGACATGCAGACGTCTGGGCCAGCCCAGGAGCAGGGCCAGCGAGGTGAGACCAGGGGCTGTCCAGAATCAAGGGGTACTGCTGGGTCAGGACAAGGGCCCCTTTTTCTCATTCCCCTTAATTTCCTGAAGTCTGAAGTCTATTCTGTAGGAGGAAGACTCATTCACAACCTATGTCAACCTCGCTGTGAAGAGGGCTTGGAAATGCTTGCTGCAGGCAAAGGCTACTGCTTGTCAGTATTTACAGTCTGATGAGATTACATCTCAGCATCAAGAGGACAGAAGTCTTCATCCGTGGGCCAACAGGCAACATCATGATAGATGGAGAGAAGATTGAAGTTGTCACCAATTTCATCTTACTTGGATCCATAATCAATACCCTTGGTGCCAGCAGCCAAGAAATCGAAAGATGTGTTACATTGGGGAAAATCTGCCGTCAGGATGTCTCCAGAATACCAAGGAGCAATGATACTAGTTTAAAGACTAAGGTACACCTGATTCAAGCCATGGTCTTTTTAGTTACTTGTGCAGCTGAGAGTAGGAGAGTGAATAAGGATGGCAGAAGATTCGATGCCTTGAACTGTGGTGTTGGAGAAGAATGAGCGAGAGTACTCGTGTTGACAGCTTCCCCTCTGTCCTCCTTCTGTGAGGGGTGATTGTGATGTCCAGATCTGATCCTGAGAGTGACCGTGTTGTTGTTGGTAGGCTCTATCCTGTTGACCACAGTGCATCAAGACCCCATGACCAACAGCTCCAAGCCTCGCCCTGTCCAGTGCCATCCACCCCATCTCTCCTAAGCTCCAGCAGTGCCTTTCCATCTCACTGAGGTGGTTTCTCTCCTTTGCTGACTCTCAACTCTTTCCAACTTGATGTCTTTTTTCAGGTAATAGCCTCTTCTGGCAACAGGCCCAAAATACATGAGACTCAAGTGTCCCCATCCTTGTGAGCATTTCTTCAACACCATCCGAGGCTTAGGAACCTGGTGGCACAGTGGCTAAGAACTCACAGGTCGGTGGTTTGAACCCGCCGGCTGCTCTGTGGAAGAAGATTGTGGCCACTGCTCCTGTAAAGATTTGCCCCCTAGTGACACTATGGTCAGTTTCTGCTCTGCCTGGTAGGGTCAGATTGGAAGCAGTGGGCATTCTTTTGATCGTGCTTTAAACGGCTCTTCTCAGATAACGCCTCTGACAGCAGCTCTCTGGGATGTGTTCTTAGATTGTCCCCGGGTGGGGACACCGAGTCAGCGGGATGTCCTGTGACTGGACCACGTGTTTGAGGCTGGGGATGAACACTGCCGCTCATGTCTCGAGCCCCGTCAGCATCCGTGCACTGTAAGGAGCCCTCATGGGGTAGTGGGTTACAGGTTAGGTTGTTAGCCAGAGGTTAGAGGTTCGAGCCCCCTAGCTGCTTCAGGAAGAAGATGAGGCCCCAGCCTCCTGTAAAGGTCTATGTCCTTGGAAAACCAGGAGATCTAACCTGAGGACCACAGGCCAGAATTGACTCAACAGCGGTGGGTTTGGTGTTTGTTCGAGATTAAAGTGCTGTCCATGTGAAGTCCACACTGCTCGTCTCTTGTCCATCTGAGTGAGGCTAGGAGTTTACACTCCTGAGCAGAGGGGGCGGCATGGCGACGGTGCAGAGGGGACGAGGGAGTGTCCAGGACTCACCCAGGCCTAGGCCTGGAGCCATTGTACAGAGGGGACGAGGGAGCGTCCAGGGCTCACTTAGGGCTGAGCCTGGACCCTGTGTTTGGGGCCCAGGTGTCTGGCAGGTGGCTGTCATCTGGGACTGGCTGGGCTGCTGTGGACAGAGTGGAACCTGGCACAGCGTCCAGATCCCGACCACACCCTGGGACAGAGTCCAGAGCCCAGGCCACAGAGAGGCAGTCCTGGTTCACAGCCCTTGAATCAATAAAATACATGCAGGGACATGAATGAAGTAGCATTTCCGATCCCTTTGGAGACCTCCCACTAGAATGTGTGAAACTTAATTAGCCAAATGATGAATGGTGGGTATGGAAATCTTAATAGTAGAAAACAAACTTACGCATTGTTTGCATTGCAGAGTGGTAGGGTCTGAGCTGGTGGAAGGTGAGGCCGTGGTCTAAGGGGAGGGGACATGTCCTCTCCAGCAAGGGGACGGCGAGGTTGCTGGCTCTTGTGTCTCTCCCCCCCCCCCCCCCCCCCCCCCCCCCCCCGTTACTCCTGCAGTGGAACTCCCACTTGTGGGGTGCAGAGCTGTGCCCTGAGGAGGATTTGTGGCAGTCTTCACTGGAATGGGCGGTCAGGAACACTTGAGCACCTCAGGGGCCAGGACTGTTCTGTATGACGCCCTGCTTTCTGGTTGTGGGGCAGCAAAGCCCAGCTTCTCAGGCCCAAGTGACTGAAGTCGGAACCTTGCAAGCGTGGGACCCTGGGCTTGGAGTTTGAGGAGGAGGATGGAAAAATACCAGGAGAGTAGATTTTAGCTGATGGAGGCCTGGGGAGCTGACCAGAGTGTCACTTGATGTGGGCCTGCCAAGGCCTCACATCTCCAGTGAGGGACAGTGATGGTGGGGAGGTGCTCCCATCTGGGGTGAGGGACAGTGTTGGTGGGGGTGCTCCCACCCGGGATGTTTGTTGTTGTTATGTGCTGTCCAGTGACTCGAAGTGCCTCATTACCCCAGTGACAGAATCCATCCATCTTATCGAAGGTCTCTCTTGCACTGTCCCTCCACCCTCCTAATCATGACGTCCATCTCAAGGACTGATCCCACCTTGCAACATGTCCAAGTATGTCAGATGAAGCCTCAGAATCCTTGCCTTCAAGGGGCAGCCCGGTCTCACCCTCTCCAGGACAAACCTGTTTGTTCTCTTAGCAGTATATTCGCATAGCAAGTAATTGCAAAGACTATGACTAGGGAGGATAGAAGGAGAATTGACGCCTTTGAGCTGTGGTGCTGGAGAAGAGTATTGAATGTACCATGGACTGCCAAGAAAACAAACAGATTCATTGGAGAGGATTAAACCAGGCTGCTCCTTGGAGGCAAGGATTCTGGGGCTTCGTCTGACATACTTTGGACATGTTGTAAGGAGAGACAGATCTTTAGAGAGGGACATCATGCTGGGTAGAGTAGAGGGACAGCGCAGGAGGGGAAGACCCTCTATGAGGTGGATTGATTCAGTGACTGGGGCACTCGGGATGGGTGTGTCAGAGACAATGCGATTGGCACAGGATAGAGCATGGTTTAGGGCTGTTGTACATAGGGTCGCTATGAGTCGCAAACGACTTGACGGCACATAACAACAACGACAACATGGCCTGTATCAGGTGCACCTTAGTTTCCAGACTGACATCGTTGCTCTTCAGTACTTGGAGATGTCTCTGACAGCAGACTTTCCCATCTTTTAACTTTCTGGCTGCTGGTACCAAAAGTGTTGATTGTGGAGCCAAGCAAACTAAAGCTGTTAATAATCTCAATCTCTTCACTGTCTATCATGATGCTGCCAGTTGGTCCAAGTGATGAGAATCTTTGTTTTCTTGATGTTGAGTTTCAATCCATATTGAAGGCTGTATGTAGTTCTTGACCTTCTGCAGCAAGCACTTCGGGTCCTCCTCCATTTCAGCAGGCAGGGTTGTGTCATCTGCATAATGCAGATTGTTGATGAGTCTTCCTCCAATCCTGAGGCCACACTTCTCCTGATAGAGTTCAGCCTCTGGGATAATCTGTTCCGCATATAGATTGAAAAGATAGGAAGATAGAACACAGTCTTGACGCACACCCTTCCCAATTTTGAACCATGCAGTTTCTTTGCTCTGTTCTGATGACTGCCTCCTGGTCTGAGTATAGGTTTCTCGTAAGCACAATCAAATGTTCTGGGATTCCCATCCTTCTGAGAGTCAGCCGCAGTTTATTATGATCCACACAGTTAAACACCTTTACTTAGTCAATGAAACACAGATAAGACATTTTTCTGGTATTCCTGCTTTCAGCCAAGATCCATCTAACATTAGCTGTAATATCCCTAGAACCACGGCCCCTTCTAAGCCCAACCTGCACTTCTGGCAGTTCTCTGTTGATGAGCTGTTCCAATAGTTTTTGGATAATTTTCAGCAGAATATTGCTTGCATGTGATATCAGTGATACTGTTCTATAATTTCCACACTCTGTTGGGTCACCTTTCTTTGGAATGGGAGCAAATATAGATCTTTTCCAGTCAGTTGGCCAGGAGGGACAGTGATGTTAGAGGTACCTCCTACCTGGGATAAGGGACAGTGATTTTAGGGGTGCTCCCACCTGGGATGATGGACAGTGATGGTGGGGATGCTCCCACCTGGGGTGAGGGACAGTGATGGTGGGGTGCTCCCACCTGGGGTGAGGGACAGTGATGGTGGGGTGCTCCCACCTGCGGTGACGGACAGTGATGGTGGGGTGCTCCCACCTGGGGTGAGGGACAGTGATGGTGGGGGGCTCCCACCTGGGGTGACGGACAGTGATGGTGGGGTGCTCTCACCTGGGGTGAGGGACAGTGATGGTGGGGGTGCTCTCACCTGGGGTGACGGACAGTGATGGTGGGGGTTCTCACCTGGGGTGACGGACAGTGATGGTGGGGGTTCTCACCTGGGGTGAGGGACAGTGATGGTGGGATGCTCTCACCTGGGGTGACGGACAGTGATGGTGGGGTGCTCTCACCTGGGGTGACGGACAGTGATGGTGGGGTGCTCTCACCTGGGGTGAGGGACAGTGATGGTGGGGTGCTCGCACCTGGGGTGAGGGACAGTGATGGTGGGGTGCTCT
>NW_006399761.1:653380-655407 GCF_000299155.1 Elephantulus edwardii
ATGGTGGGGTGCTCCCACCTGGGGTGAGGGACAGTGATGGTGGGGTGCTCCCACCTGGGGTGAGGGACAGTGATGGTGGGGTGCTCCCCCCTGGGGTGCGTGCCTCAAGGCTGGGGGCTGCAGCCCGGGCTGGCCTGTCCCCCGTCTGGGCAGCCGGCTAGGGGGCACTAGGACCCGGCGGCCGGCGGCGCTGACAGTGGAGCAGCTCTAGCGCAGAGCGGAGTGACTCCTCAGCTGGCCGGCTCCCTCTCCCGGTTCCCGGTCCCCATCCTCCTCGGCATCGGGGGTGCGGGGGGCTGGCCTGGCCCGCCTCTGTCCCCGCCCGGCCCGGTGGGCCCGCTGGGGGCCCATGGACCGCTGGCCGGCTCCCTGTGTCCGTGACGACCGGGCGCCCTGACCCTCCCGCCCGCTCTCTGCCTTTTCTCTGTGTCCCTGCCCTGGGGGAGGGGGTGGACGCCAGGTGAGCGACATGGCCCAGAGCAAGCGGCACGTGTACAGCCGGGTAGGTGGCCCTGCGGCGCGGTGGGGGCTGGGCCAGGCTGGGGGGCGCGCGGCCTGTTCCAGGGCCCTGGTGGCCTCGGTGGGGCCGGACCAGGCCTGTCCCTTGTCTGTCCCCCAGGCCGGGGATGCTGTCGGCCTCAGGAGTGGGGGTGGAGTGCCCGTTCGCCCAGTGTCTTTGTTGTCCTTTGCTCTGTCTCCCGGCTCAGCTGGTTCTGTCCCCTGACTGTCTACCTGGGTGGTGAGGTAGGGGTGGGCCTGTAGGCATCTTCGTGCCTTTCTGTCACTTAGGAAGCCCTCTCCTGGTCCACAGAGCCCCCCCTGGTGTCCGGGATGTGGGGTCTGGGGGCGGGTGTCTGACCCCCTGGGTGAGAGCTCTGGGAGGGAGGGAGTTGGGGATGACAGGAGAGTCGGGGTCCTGGGTCCCTGCTCTGAGACAGCTGGGGCATCAGGAGGAGCTTTGGGTCCCCAGGACATGGGGGTGTCACATCTTCACACCCTGTTCACCTGCCTGCTGCAAGGCCGGGTCCAGGGAGCTGTTAGTGCTAAAAATGGCCCTGTCTGATCACCTCACCGTGTGGCCTGTCTGGGGCCTCTTGTCATGGTCTGTCCCGTGGTCCCCGAGGTGTCAGCAGCTCAGAGCTTCCCAGGGATGGTGGTGTCGCCTGCTTGTGTGTATGTCCATCCACAGGGCCACCAGCCGCCTGGGAAACTGAAGGGCAGGTAGACGCCAGACTGGGGGGCCGACTGGCCTGGCCTTTGTCTGACTCCTGCAGTATTCCAACCTAGAGGACACAGCAGCTTCTGCACAGCGCCGGGCAGCCAGTGGACAGAGCTCGGGAAGGACCGAGTTGGCTGAACAGCCTGGTGTAGCACCCAGGGGTGCTGTGGGCGTGTGCAGGGAGGGTGCGGGCCGGGCCAGGCAGAGGCCGGGCATGGCGTGGTCTCCACAGAGGCCTGCTTTGCAGCCCTGAATGGAAACCCTGACCGGCTTGAGGAAGCGGTTTGAAGTACAGGAGTGAACAGGAGGAGGGGAGTGGACTCTCAGGGTCACCCATCGTCGCTGTGCCTGGCCAGTCTGGAGCACTGGGCTGTGTGGACCCTGCCCATAAGCAGTTATGTCCTTGAGCTTCCTCCTGGCCCCTGGGGGCAGTGCCTCTGAGGAAGCAGCCAAGTGGTGACATTCACAAATCCATCAATGAGTTCTGAGTCTTTATAAAATTGAAGTAGAAATTCTGGAAAATTCTTGGCAGATTCCAAAGTGGTTTGGAGAGATCTCACGGGAACATTTCTTCCTGAGAATGCGTGTCGAGAGAGTGACTCTTGGTCCTCTAAAGCCCAGGACCTGGCCTAGCACCTCCTGTGGGTTGGGATGCTCTGACTGTCACCCTGTCCCTGCCTTCCTGTGGACGCCCCGTGTCAGGGGGATCTCTCACTGTCCCCCTGTCCCTCCTTTCCTGTGACATCCCGTGTCAGGGGGATCTCTGACTGTCCCCACTGTCCCTGCCTTCCTGTGGACGCCCCGTGTC
>NW_006399761.1:655690-663106 GCF_000299155.1 Elephantulus edwardii
CCCTGCCTTCCTGTGGACACCCCCATGTCAGGGGGATCTCTGACTGTCCCCACTGACACCTGCCTTCCTGTGGACGCCCCCGTGTCGGGGATCTCTGACTGTCCCACTGTCCCTGCCTTCCTTACAGACGCCCAGTGGCAGCAGGATGAGCGCAGAGGCCAGCGGCCGGCCCCTGCGGGTGGGCTCGCGTGTGGAGGTGATCGGGAAAGGCCACCGTGGCACCGTGGCCTATGTGGGCGCCACACTCTTCGCCACTGGGAAATGGGTGGGCGTGATCCTGGATGAAGCCAAAGGCAAGAACGATGGCACTGTGCAGGGCAGGAAATACTTCACGTGTGAGGAAGGCCACGGCATCTTTGTGCGCCAGTCCCAGGTACCCACAGTGTGTGACAGCCTGCGCCTGTGCGCTTGTATGTTTGTGTGTACCCGTTAGTGTGAAGGTCTACACCTGGGAGTGCGCCTGTTGAGTGTGAGAATCTAGGCGTGTGTGTGTGTGCAGCCGTCAGTGTGAAGGTCTGTGCCCATGAGTGTGCAGGCTTGATCCCATGTGTGTGCATGCACATGCGCCTGTCGGTGCCTGAGTGCGCGCGCCCATGTGTGTGCGTGCCTTCACCCGTGCGCACACGCGTGCCTGCACCAGTCAGTGCCTCTGTGTGTGCGTGCCTTCACCTGTGTGCATGCGTACCCGTGTATGTGCGTGCCTTCAACCATGCGCGCGCCCGTGACTGTGAGGGTCTATGCGCATATGTGTGTGCGCACCCACGAAGTGGGGAGGTCTGCGCCCGTGTATGTGCGTGCCTTCACCCATGCCTGCTTGTGTATGTGTGCACGAGCGCATACACCGGTGACTGTAAGGGTCTATGCCCGTGTGTGCTTGCACCCACGAAGTGTGGCGGTCTGCACCCTTGCGTGTGCATGCCTGAGCCTGTACATGCGCGCGCGTGCCTCCACCTGTCGCTGCATATGAGTGTGCGTGCACGCGCGTTCACCGGTGACTGTGAGGGTCTGTGCCCGTGTGTGCATGCACCCATGAAGTGTGGAGGTCTGTGCCTGTGCATGCCTGAGCCCGTGTATGTGTGTGCGTTCGTTGAGTGTGCAGGCGATGTGTTTGATGTTCTGTTACCTGGCGGTGGCGGGGACAAAGAAAGGTGGGGGAGGCCAGGGGTTTGGGGGTTTGATCCTTCTGTAAGCCCCCCCTGGCCTCCAGGCGTGTCTGGGGACTGGCGGGGCACCTAGATCACAGCCCTCCTCAATTTGGCTGAGTCTGTCCTGTGTCCTCAGATACAAGTATTTGAAGATGGAGCAGACACTACTTCTCCAGAGACCCCTGACTCTTCCGCATCAAAGGTCCTCAAAAGAGGTAATAACCTCGGCATGGCCGCCCCTCCAGCTTGGGGTCCCCAGGCGCTCCCATCCCTGTGTGCTCCAGCCTTGTATCGCCCCACCAGCCACACAGGCACACTTTCCTTTTTGCAGAGGGAACTGATGCAGCTGCGAAGGCCAGCAAACTGGTGAGTGGTTTGAAGTGGGAGTGGGCAGTGAGAGAGGGGAAGACAGGGGGAGACCCGGCAGGTAGAAGCAGTGGGTACCTTTGAAATGGGTGAGCATTGCATCCACCCCCAAGAAGAAAACTGCTGGGTTCCAGATGCTGCTCTTAGGGCTCGGGACAGGTGTTAAGAGAGGAGTGGATGGCACTGACAGGTCACAGTCAGCTGTCACTGAGGCTTGATCCCAGGAGCGTCCCAGCTTCCCACCAGGTGTGAGAGTGGGGCAGGGCTAGCGGGGGCCGAAGCTCTCCATTCAGCAGGGGAAGGCCAGGAGCTGTCCCTCTGCTGCTCCCAAAAAGAGAGTGGGGGCTTTGTGAAGTCAGAGTGGACTTCCTGGGAGGGGGTGCGCAAGGGCCCCCTCGGCTCCTTGCTCAGGGTCTCCCACTGGTCTGGGCACCTCTGTCCTCTAACTCTGCCCTTTCCTGCTCCTCCTCATGCAGCGGGGGATGAAGGCTAAGAAGGTGGTGTGTCTACCTGTTGTGTCTGGTGGGTGGGGACCATGAGCCTCCCCCGCCCCCAGCTGTCCTGCATGTCCTGGGGTGCTGCATGCATGTGCGTGTGACCTTGGGGCTGGGGTGAGCAGAGGACGTGGTGGTTTTGGCTTTCAGAGTCCCTCTGTGGGGAGGATGGGCCTTTGGCTCGCTGTCCCAGTCCAGGCAGTTAGGCAGGAGCCCAGCTGAACAGGAGCACCCACCTTCTCAGAAGCCTCGGATGTGTGTCCACAAACAGCATTGTTCATTGCCCTGTGAAGTGGGGCATCTAGAGGGCTAGTGCTTCTCCTGAGCCCGAGCCTGAGGACAGTGGCGGGGTGCACCGGGGACATCGGGAGGAATGGGCAGGGAGGCAGGTCAGGGAGCAGCAGAGGAAATCAGGAAGGGCCTGGAAACCCGAGTTTGAGTGGGTGCTCCCTGGACCACCTACTTCCGCCTGCCCCAGAGGATGCAGCCCCACCCCTTCCTCTGGTAGCCTGAGGCTCTGCTCCCCCTTTGCCATTATTGGGGTGGACCTCAGCTGTCATGGCCTATCTGCCACACTTGTAAACCCTGCAGTCACGGTCACGACCGTTTCCCCACCCCAGACCCCGACCTGCATGGACCTGGTGACCTGTGCTGTGTTTGTGGTTTGTGTGTTATTGTCCAGCCTTCGCTCCTTCTGACTTTGCATGGGGAGCTTCGGGATTGAGGCTGTGGGAGGCAAGAGGACAGCACCCCTGGACCTCCTTTTGGGGTCTTGTCATGAAAGATGCTGTGTGTGGGTGCTCGCTGTGGGGTGGGTGGTGTTGAGGATGGAAGAAGGCAAGTGGTGCTCTAAGGGGGAAGGGAGACGGTTGTGAGCTCCAGCCACCTCCCCAAACCAGGGCACTGAAGCTGCCTGTGCACGCCAGGCCATGCTGCCCAGCACCGCCTTACGCAGGGTGGGCAGTGTGGGCCCCCCAGCCCCGGCCCTCACAGCACTGTCATGGAACCCCCGTGGGGAACTGATTACGGCTTTTGAGGGGGAACACCCTAGGGTTGGCCAGCTGTCTGCCGAGGGCCTGGTTTTACTGCAAGCCCCTTAAGGACAAACTTTAACCTGTCTGAGATCAGGAAGGTTTGGAGCGTGCAGACAGGGTCATTAGCTTGTTGTCCAGATGAGATCCCACGGGTTTCTTCACTCGCAGGGGTCGAAGGAGGGTGTCGGCAGAGACCAAGGGGGTTAGGGACAGACGTGGAGATGGTGGTGTGGTGGAGGGAGGTCCTGAGGCCTGTCCAGTGATGCTTGGCCATCAAGTGCCGTTTCCGGGTTGGCCCTGCATCTCAGAAAAGCTCGCGGTGGTGGCCGTGGTGGCCCGTGGCTGTGGCGCTGGGTCAGTGGTAGTGGTCCTTTGGTGAGGGAGGAGGAGGGGCGGGCCCTGTGTGGCATCCTGTCCAATCCCGCAGAGGGGGAGGAGCCAGCAGCGCTTGGCCGAGGTGATGGGGGCGGGCTCTACGCGATCATCTCCAACCCCATGGAGGGGGAGGAGCCAAGAGCACCTGCGTCACTGATGCTGGCGATGGAGGGGCGGGCCTGTGCGGCCCCCTGTCCAATCCTGAGGAGGGGGCGTGGTCAGCTGTGCCCGGGCCGTTGCTAGGTGACGGAGCGGAGGCTCCGCCCCTGGAGCGGAGCAGGGTGGGTGCATGACGTCAGGTGGAGCTGGTGCTGCGGCCCCGGGGCTGCCATCGGCCTCAGCTGCGTCCTCGGTGCCAGCCGGCGCCTGGCCGCCCCGCTCTGCGTCCGCGGGCCCTGCGCGTCGGGCTGTCTGCAGGCCGGGCCGGGCAGCCGAGGCCGCGCTGTCGGGGTCTGATGCACTAACCGCCTGTCCCCGCCGCCTCTCCCTCCCTCATCTGTCCTTCCTCCTGTGTTCGTCCATCCTCCTCTGTCCCTCTCTCTTTCTCTGCTCCCTGCTTTCTGTGGTTTTCTGCAATGATGAGACAGGCGCCGACAGCCCGAAAGGTACTCTTGCTTGCTTGGTCCCGCTGCCGGGTTGCCAGGGCGATGGTGGCAGCAGGCTGGGTGGGGGTGGGGGCTGGGTCTCCTAGGCTTTCTACCTGGAGGGGGCAGGGCTGGAGGAGAGGGGACAAGGAGCGGTGTGGCCCTGTGCGTGCACCAGGCAGAGCCTTCCTGCCGCCTGCCTGCCCTGATGGCCCTGGCTGGCCGAGCCTGCGTCTGGGCCCCGAGTCCAGTGACTTCACGGCACCATCTTTAGACAGCTCTGCTCCAGTATGTCGGAGGGAAAGGGCCCTGTGGTGGGGCCCAGGCCAGCAGGTCGAGGGGTACACTTGGGGCTGTTCCCCCAGCACTTCCCTGCTCCCCTGCATCATGGTTTCAGGGAGGCTCTGTCACAGTGGAGGGCTCCTGTACTCCCAGACCTAGCCCAGTGCCCAGGAAGCCTGGCCTGGGGCTCCTGGGTTCCAGGCCTCCTGGACAGGGTCTGTGCTGAGCCAAGGGTCAGTGGGCAGGGAGGACACCATTTGGGAGCCTGGGTGGGGTTGCTCTGCTGAGCAAAGCTTCTGCTGATGCAGTACTCAGGCCTGACACCTGAGCCCTCTGCCCCAGGGACGGCACTGCAGAGGCCGAGGCAGGCCAGGCCTACTCCTTCCTCTGGGCTCCTGGCACTTTGAGGGTGGGCTTTCCAGGATTCCTCCAAGTCTAGCGCTTAAAGGGAAGGTGGTGAGCCAGGGAAGTCGCTGGGAGTGATGAGGGCGGGCCTCCGGCTCCAGGCTCGAGTGAGAGATTGTTCTCCGGGCAGCCTCCTGTCCCAGGGGCTGTCCCTGGTCTCATCTGGCTCTGCTAAGGAGCAGGGCTCCTGGGAGTCCCAGGGCGGCTGATGGGGTGGGGCTGGAAGGGTGAGCATGAGCAGATGAGAGCCAGTGAGGACTGGAGTTGTGGTTCCTGGAGTCGGGTGAGGTGGCCCATGGGCAGAGTGGGTGGTGGCACGGGGGAGAAGGATAGTTGGCTGCAGCCGCGTCTCTGCCGTTACTTCTGCTCTCATTGCTGTCCCTTTGCTGTCCGTCTTTCTGCTGTTCCCCCTTCTTCTCCTGCTGCCTGTCCTCCTTTGGCTCCTGTTGCCTGTGCAGACCACCACTCGGCGGCCCAAGGTGAGAAAGAGCTGGCCTCTGTGCATGCCCCATGAGCATGGGCATGCGTGTGTGCACGGGCTGTGTGCTGGCTGTGCACCCGGTCACCCCATGTCCTCGGCCTGTGGTGTCGGGGGAGCTGGGATGCTGGACGGGTTCACAGGCCCTCCCGGGAGCACACACACTAGTCATCACGCATCCTGGGGTCTCGGCATCCGTCTGTGGAGGGTCAAGGGATGCTGGATCTGGTTGCAAGCCCTCCTGGGAGAATGTACACGAGTTACCACAGATTCTGGGGTCTTGGCATTCATCTGTCCAACTTTGGGGGTTCGTGGGGTGCTGGATCTGGTTGCAGGCCTCCCTGGGAATGCAACTCCAGGCTTTTGAGAGGTTTTCTGAGCCAGCAGCTTGAGTACGAGAGTGATGAGCAGGGCGTGATGAACCAAGGCAGGGTTTCCTGACTGTGGGAGGGTGGACTGGGTTTGGGGATGGATAGGTAGAGAAGGGAGGAGACACCGGCAATGTAAGCTGTCGGGGTGAGCAGCAGGGCATGTGTGGCAGATGTGGGTGGCCATGTGGACAGCACACAGTGTCTGGTGTCAGCCTGAGAGCCTTGGGCCTCAGCACTGTCTGAGGGCACCACAGGCTGTTGCAGTCTGGCCCCCTACCCCCCCCCCCCGCGCTTTGCCCAGGGAGATCGCCTTTGTCCTCAGGAGAGATGACAGCATGGTGGCTGTCCTGACCTCCCCAGTAGGCTTCTTACGGCCATCTGTTTGGTAGTAGTGGAGGGGGGAGGCTGGAGGAGGAGGGATCCAATGCCCCCCTCCCCTGTCACCTTCATCTCTGGGGTCTCTGGAATGGGCTGCATGAGCAGGACGGAGCCACACCCCACAATCTTCCCCAGGGGGGCGTGAGAGTGAACAAAGGTGCTCTGTTCTGTCCTGTGGGGAAGTGACACTTGCCCGCTCTGGGGGAGGAGGGCGCAGGCCGACTGGGAGGTGTGCCTGCGATGAGGAGTGATTAGAAGAGGAGTGATTAGAAGCATGGGGCGTTGTAGGGAGTAGATGTTGGTTCCCCTCTGAGCAGGTGGTGCCAAGGCCGGGAGGGCACGTGGCAGAGGCGGGGGGGTGGGGGCGCAGCAGAGCTGGGAGGAGGGCCTGACTGCTGTGTCTTCTTCCTTCTTCCCATCACTGTCTCCGACCCTGACGTCGTCCCCTCTCCTTCCACTCCATGGCTCCCTGATCGCCCGTGACTTCCTCCCCCTCCTCTGACCCGTTTTTTCGCTCTCCTTGCTCCTCTCTGATCCTCTGTGTCTCACACCCTCGCTCCTTCTCTCCCTGACCTGGGACGTTCTCTCCCCTTCTTTCTCCGCCTTCCCCTCTCTGTGCTCTTCCCCACCCTGTTTTCTTCCCCCTCTTCTTCTTCACTCTGCCCTGCCGTCTCTGCACAGCCCACCCGCCCGGCCAGCAGCACCGGGGTGGCAGGGGCCAGCAGCTCCCTGGGCCCCTCTGGCTCAGCATCTGGAGGTGAGCTGAGCAGCAGTGAGCCCAGCACCCCAGCGCAGACACCGCTGGCGGCACCCCTCATCCCCACGCCAGCCCTGACCTCTCCTGGAGCAGCACCCCCGCTACCTTCCCCTTCCAAGGTAAGGGCGACCGAGACAGCGGGCCGGGACCCTGAGCTGGGTCTGGGAGGGTTCCGGTCTTGGGGATCCCAGGACTTGGACATGGGGGTGGGGGCACAGCTGTGCTGTCCTCCTGCCCACTGGGCTGCCCTACCCCACTTTGCTGTACATCTGGTTGTGGTTCCTGCTCAGGTATCCATGGCGCCTGTGTCCCCCTGGTTCACGTGTTGCTCCTGGGGCCGGGTGGCTGTGCCCCTGTGGTGTCTGTGTCCCCCCTGGCACCCTTACCCCCATGTTGCTCCTGGGGCCGGGTGGCTGTGCCCCCCTGATGCCTATGTCCCCCTGGCACCTGTGCCCCCGTGTTGCTCCTGGGGCCGGTGGTTGTGCCCGCCGACCTGCAGCACCTGCTGCAGCTTAGCTGGGTGGACACACAGGGCCACTGCCTTGCAGGAGGAGGAGGGACTGCGGGCCCAGGTGCGGGACCTGGAGGAGAAGCTGGAGACCCTGCGCCTTAAGCGGGGGGAAGACAAGGCCAAGCTCAAGGAGCTGGAGAAGCACAAGATCCAGCTGGAGCAGGTGCAGGAATGGAAGAGCAAGATGCAGGAGCAGCAGGCCGAGCTGCAGCGGCGGCTCAAGGAAGCGCGCAAGG
>NW_006399761.1:663911-686056 GCF_000299155.1 Elephantulus edwardii
GAGATGGATTGATTCAGTGACTGGGGTAATCGGGAGGGAAGAGGGGCAGATAGGGGTGGGGGACAGGGCAACTAGGCCTCAAGGAGGCGTGCAAGGTAGTGTGGGGGACAGGGGCAACGGGGGCGAGGTGAGGAGATGGGGGGTGAGGGAAGAGGGAAAGTTGGGGATGAGGGAGGGGGACGATGGGGGCTGCGGCAGATGGAGGCTGAGGGAAGGGGAAGGTGGGGGGCTGAGGGAGGGAGCATGGTGTGTCTGCACCTGCAGCCTCACCCCTCCCCCGAGCACAGGAAGCCAAGGAGGCGCTGGAGGCCAAGGAGCGCTACATGGAGGAGATGGCGGACACCGCGGACGCCATCGAGATGGCCACACTGGACAAGGAGATGGCCGAGGAACGGGCCGAGTCCTTACAGCAGGAGGTGGAGGCGCTGAAGGAGCGCGTGGACGAGCTCACCACTGACCTGGAGATCCTCAAGGCTGAGATCGAGGAGAAGGGTGCGGGCCGGTGTGGAGGGGCCGGGGGCCGGCTGAGGGTCCGCTCGGGAGGGCCGTGGCTGAAGGTGGACGTGGTTTTCTCCAGGCTCCGACGGCGCCGCATCCAGCTACCAGCTCAAGCAGCTTGAGGAGCAGAACGCACGCCTGAAGGACGCCCTTGTGAGGTGGGACCCCGGGAGGCTGGCAGGCGCCCCGTCCCCAGATGCTCGGCCCCCGCCTTACCCAGGGAGTGGACGCGTCCCACCTCCCATCCCTCAGGATGCGTGACCTGTCCTCCTCGGAGAAGCAGGAGCACGTGAAGCTCCAGAAGCTCATGGAGAAGAAGAACCAGGAGCTGGAGGTGGTGAGGCAGCAGCGGGAGCGGCTGCAGGAGGAGCTGGGCCAGGCGGAGAGCACCATCGACGAGCTCAAGGAGCAGGTGCCTGGGACGCGCCGGGGCCCCAGCCCCCCACCCGCTGTCCCCCACATCCCACCTCATCTCCCCCAACGCCCACTCCTTGACCTCCGACCACCCAGGTGCCCCAGCCGTTCACCCTGTCCCCCCAGACACCCACCCATGCGTCTCAAATGCTCACCTTGTACCCCCAACGCCCACTCCTTGAACAGCAGCCCATGCCCCCAGCGACTTCTGACCACCTACCTAGGCGCCCCTGACCGTCCATCCTGTTGCCCATGATCATCCACCCTGTCCCCCTAAACACTCTGTGCCCCCAGTGCCCACCTCATGGCGTAGAATGCCCATACCCCTCGAATGCCTGCCCTGTGCCCCTAAATACCCAGCCTGTGCTCTTCGAAGTCCCACCCTGTGGCCCCCCGTGAATGCCTGACTCATGACCACTCAGCTCCCACCTTGTGGCTCCCAGACGCCCACCCTGTGCCCCTGAATGTCTCACTCCCCTGAACACCCACCCTGTGGCCCCTGACTGCCTGTCCCTGTCCGACCCGGTGCCCCCACCGTCCTCGGGCCTGCCTCGCAGCGCTCAGTCCTCTCCTGCCACCAGGTGGATGCCGCTCTGGGTGCCGAGGAGATGGTGGAGATGCTGACTGACCGGAACCTGAACCTGGAGGAGAAAGTGCGGGAGCTGAGGGAGACGGTGGGGGACTTGGTAAGACACCACTCAGAGCTTCCTGGGGTGCTGTGAACTGGGCCAGCTGGGTGTGGTGAGGGGGCCTATCTCCCCTGCTGCCCAGACCTCCCACCGCCGTGACCCTCCAGGAGGGGACCTGTCTCCCCTGCTCTCCTGACCTCCTCCCACCGCCGTGACCTTCCAGGAGGGGACCTATCTCCCCTGATGCCCTGACCTCCTCCCACACCATGACCCTCCGTGAGGGGACCTGTCTCCCCTGATGCCCTGACCGTCTCCTCCCACTGCCGTGACCCTCCAGGAGGCGATGAACGAAATGAATGATGAGCTGCAGGAAAACGCACGCGAGACGGAGCTGGAGCTGCGGGAGCAGCTGGACATGGCGGGTGCCCGCGTGCGCGAGGCCCAGAAGCGCGTGGAGGCGGCCCAGGAGACGGTGGCTGACTACCAGCAGACCATCAAGAAGTACCGGCAGCTCACGGCCCACCTGCAGGTGCCTGTCCGCCTGTGCCCACCGCCCACAGGCTGGCAGCCCCCCGGCCGGCCGGCTGTCATTGCTGTCTCCACCGCAGGAGGTGAACCGGGAGTTGACGAACCAGCAGGAGGCGTCTGTGGAAAGGCAGCAGCAGCCGCCCCCGGAGACCTTTGACTTCAAGATCAAGTTCGCTGAGACCAAGGCCCACGCTAAGGTCGGGAGAGCGGGTGGCCGGGACGTGGCTGTGGCCTGGCCTGGGCTTCCTCGGGGAGGAGGTGCTTCATGTCACGGTGTGGAGGGTTCCTGCCTGTGCTCCCCACAGGCACGGGGACTGTTGGTCTGGCGCTGTCTCTGTCCTGGCTGAGGCCTCCTCCGTTCCCACTTCTCAGGCCATTGAGATGGAACTGAGGCAGATGGAGGTAGCCCAGGCGAACCGGCACACGTCCCTGCTGACCACCTTCATGCCCGACAGCTTCCTCCGGCCGGGTGGGGACCACGACTGTGTCCTGGTGCTGCTGCTCGTGCCTCGTCTCATGTGCAAGGTCAGGTCTGTCGGTCACAAGCTCATCAGGAGTCTAGACCGTGCAGTGCCCGGGATCAGGGGTGCCCGGGTCAGGGGTGCCTGGGGTCAAGGATCTAGACCATGCAGTGCCTGAGGTCAGGGATGCCCGGGTCAGGGATGCTGAGGGTCAAGGATCTAGACCGTGCAGTGTCCGGGGTCAGGGGTGCCTGGGGTCAAGGATCTAGACCGTGCAATGCCCGGGGTCAGGGGTGCCTGGGGTCAAGGATCTAGACCATGCAATGCCCGGGGTCAGGGGTGCCCGGGGAAAGCAGCGTTCAGCATTCCAGGCCTCAGAGTTTGGTGTGTTGGGTGTTACACACCAATCAAGGAGATTGTGAATTGAATCCATGTTTCAAATGCTGCGTTCAGAAAGGAAGTTAGATCGTTTGCGGGAGCACAGGTGGAGATCTCATTGAGGTGGGGTTACTGCAGTAACTGAGCTGAGAGTGGTAGGGAGTAGGCGTTAACCAGAGGGCTAGTGTTCCCAGGGCCTGCTCCCAGTCCAGCATCTGTGGTGTGTCTTCCTGCAGGCGGAGTTGATCCAGAAACAGGCCCAGGAGAAATTTGAACTCAGTGAAAACTGTTCCGAGCGGCCCGGGCTTCGAGGGGCTGCCGGGGAGCAGCTGAGCTTTGCTGCAGGCCTGGTGTACTCACTGAGCCTGCTGCAGGCCACGCTCCACCGCTACGAGCAGTGAGTGATGCTGGCGCTCGCGGCTGGGGCTCGGGAGCCGGGAATGGAGGGGCCTGGGAGGCCCTCAGCCTAGCTGACTGCAGCCTCACAGAGCCCTTCTCTGGCCTCCAGTGCCCTCGCTCAGTGTGGTGTGGACGTGTATAAGAAGGTGGGCAGCCTGTACCCTGAGATGAGTGCCCACGAGCGCTCCTTGGACTTCCTCATTGAGCTCTTGCATAAGGACCAGCTGGACGAGACTGTCAACGTGGAACCTCTGACCAAGGCCATCAAGTACTACCAGGTCTGGGGCAGGGCCAGGCATGGTTGGGGGCCCAGAGTTGTGCCCAGTGTGGGTACTTGATGAGTGCTCAGGTGAAGCTGGGGGACGCAGCTGCCTGACCACCTCTGAACTCCCATGATTCACTGTGCGCTGTCCAGTTGGTACAGGCCCACAGCTGACCGTCCGGTTCACAGGCAGTAACTCCCACAATAAGCGCCCTGTGTTGGCGTTTGAGGCCTTTGTTCTCTCACCTCTGAAGGGCTCTGTCTGTGTTGTCCTCCCCAGCACCTGTACAGCATCCACCTTGCTGAGCAGTCCGAGGACTGTACCATGCAGCTGGCCGACCACATTAAGGTGAAATGTTTGGGCCAGTGGCTGAACACCCTATAGAGACCAGGCCCCAGAGGAGTACCAAGCCCAAGGCAGGCCCACTGAAGGAGATGGCCCAGGGCCAGGTGGACCCCTGAGGGGTGATCAGGGAGGTCAATGAGCCCACTAGGCAGAGGATCCGCACAGGGCGGGGACTTGTCGGAGATGAAGGTGGGGCTCAGTGTGTGTGTTGGGGCTCCTGACCCCCGTTTGTCCTCACAGTTCACCCAGAGTGCCCTGGACTGCATGAGCGTGGAGGTGGGACGGCTGCGTGCCTTTCTGCAGGTGGGCACACCCTGCCATCCTCCTGAGTGTCCATCGCTTCCTAGCCCGCCTTGCCCCCACCCCCTCCCTGCCGTCCCTATCGCCGTGCTGACGCAGTGCCCCTCCCATCTCTGTCCCCTGTGCAGGGTGGGCAGGAGGCATCCGACATGGCCCTCCTTCTCCGAGACCTGGAGACCTCATGCAGCGACATCCGACAGTTCTGTAAGAAGATCCGAAGACGGATGCCGGGGACTGATGCTCCCGGGATCCCCACTGCGCTGGCCTTTGGAGCGCAGGTGTGGGGGTGTGAGGGGTGTGTGGCTGTGGGTGACTGAAGGGTGGTGCTTGTAAAGGTACCCTGACGCTGGCTTGTGCCCAGGTATCCGACACACTCCTGGACGGCAGGAAGCACTTGACATGGGTGGTGGCTGTGCTGCAGGAGGTGGCTGCCGCCGCTGCCCAGCTCATCGCCCCGCTGGCTGAGAACGAGGGGCTGCCAGTTGCAGCGCTCGAGGAGCTGGCATTCAAAGCAAATGAGCAGGTGGGCCTGGGGGCCAGGTGGGCAGAGGGGGCATGTGGGCGCAGAGGGGCCAGGTGGGCGCAGAGGGGGCAGGTGGGCGCGGAGGGGGCAGGTGGGCCTGGGGGCCAGGTGGGCGCAGAGGGGGCAGGTGGGCCTGCCGGCCAGGTGGACACAAAAGGGGCTGGGTGAGCAGGGAGGGGCCGGATGGGCGTGGAGGGGGCAGGTGGGCCTAGGGGCTGGGTGGGCACAGAAGGGGCAGGTGGGCCTGCTGGCCGGGTGGACACAGAGGGGGCCGGGTGGGCCTAGGGGGCCAGGTGGGTGCGGAGGGGGCAGGTGGGCACAGAGGAGGCAGGTGGGCGCAGAGGGGGCAGGTGTGCCAGGGGGCCAGGTGGGTGCAGAGGGGGCAGGTGGGCCTAGGGGATGGGTGGGCACAGGGGGGCAAATAGGCCTGGGGGCTGGGTGGACACAGAGGAAGCAGGTGGCCCTGGGGGCCGGGCGGATGGGCACAGAGGGGACAGGTGGGCGCAGAGGAGGCAGGTGGGTCTAGGGGTTAGGTGGACACGGAGGGGCCAGGTGGGCGCAGAGGGGGCCGGATGGGCATGGAGGAGGCCAGGTGGACGTGGAGGGGGCAGGTGGACTGGGGGGCCAGGTGGACTGGGGGGCCGGATGGATGTGGAGGGGGCAGGTGGCTTGGGGGCAAGGTGGGCACAGAGGGATCAGGTGGGTGCGGAGGGGGCCAGGTGGGCGTGGAGCGGGCAGGTGGACTAGGGGGCTGGTTGGGTGCAGAGGGGGCCAGGTGGGTGTGGAGGGGGCCGGATTGGCGTGGAGGGACCAGGTGACCTGGGGGCAAGGTGGGCACAGAGGGATCAGGTGGGCGTGGAGGGGGCAGGAGGCCTGGTGGTTGGCTGGGTGGTTTCACCAGTGCCCCGGCTCTGCAGATCTATGGGACCCCGTCCAGCAGCCCCTATGAGTGCCTGCGACAGTCATGCACTATTCTCATCAGCACCATGAACAAGCTGGCCACAGCCATGCAGGAGGGAGAGTATGACGCAGAGCGGCCCCCCGGCAAGGTAGGTGAGGGGAAGGAGGCAGGAGGGATCCCAGGACACGGGGCCTGAGGCATGGCCGTCACGGTCCCTGTGCTGTGACTCTGACTGGAACACAGAGGGGCCTCTTCCCCCACAGCCGCCCCCGGTGGAGCTGCGGGCTGCGGCGCTCCGGGCTGAGATCACCGATGCCGAAGGGCTGGGCTTGAAGTTGGAAGATCGAGAGACGGTTATAAAGGAGCTGAAGAAGTCCCTCAAGATCAAGGTGAGGGGGGTGGGCGCAGCAGAGATGCGAGTGAGGGGCTCAGAGTGCAGGACGTGGGACATGATTGGAGGGAATGGGGGTGGGGGGGCTGTTAGTATAGAAGGTGGGCCATAGTTGGAGGGGTTCTGGGGTGCTCTTAGTGGATGATTTGGGGCCATGATTCAGGGTGCCTTTAGTGAGGGAGCTGGGCACATGGTTGTAGGGGCTCTGGGGTGCTCTTTAAGAGGGAGGAAGTGGGTCTGTGTTTGGGGGTGTGCTGGGCTTCTTTTAGGAGGTAGGTCTTGCAGTTGGAGAGACTGTGAGGTGCTTATTGAAGGAGACGTGGTCATAATTGGAGGGGCTGTTGGAGTGCTCTTGAAGGAGATGGAGCCATGATTGGAGAGGTTCTGGGGTGCTGTTAATGCAGGCGGACCCTGATTAGAGGGGTTCTGGGGCGCTGTTAGTGGAGGAGGACCCTGATTGGAGGGGCTGTGGGGCACTGTCAGTGGAGGCAGGCCCTGATTGGAGGGGTTCTGGAGGAGGCAGACCCTGATTGGAGGGGCTCTGGGGCACTGTCAGTGGAGGCAGACCCTGATTGGAGAGGCTCTGGGGCACTGTCAGTGGAGGCGGGCCCTGATTGGAAGGGCTGTGGGGCGCTGTCAGTGGAGGCGGGCCCTGATTGGAGGGGCTGTGGGGCGCTGTCAGTGGAGGAGGACCCTGATTGGAGGGATTCTGGGGCGCTGTCAGTGGAGGCGGACCCTGATTGGAGGGGTTCTGGGGCGCTGTCAGTGGAGGCGGACCCTGATTGGAGGGGTTCTGGGGCGCTGTCAGTGGAGGCGGGCCCTGATTGGAGGGGTTCTGGGGCGCTGTCGAGGAGGACCCTGATTGGAGGGGCTGTGGGACACTGTCAGCGCATCTGTCCCCTGGGGCTGTGGCAGGACGTGGGGACAGGCAGCTCTGCCTGCATTTAGGGAGAAGAACTGAGCGAGGCCAACGTGCGGCTCAGCCTTCTGGAGAAGAAGCTGGACAGCGCGGCCAAGGACGCCGACGAGCGGACCGAGAAGGTGCAGACGCGGCTGGACGAAACGCAGGCGCTTCTGCGCAAGAAGGAGAAGTGAGGCACCGGCCCCGCCCGGTCCCGGGGCCCCGCCTGTGCCCCCAGTCCTGCCCGGCCCTGACCCCCTTCCCAGCCGGCTGCCGAGGGCTTTCCTCCGGGAAGGTGGGACTGGGGACAGAGCCACCACCCCTCGCCCCCCACAGAGAGTTTGAGGAGACAATGGACGCGCTCCAGGCCGACATCGACCAGCTGGAGGCCGAGAAGGCAGAGCTGAAACAGCGCCTCAGCAACCAGTCCAAGCGCACCATCGAGGGGCTCCGGGGACCCCCGCCCTCGGGCATCGCCACGCTCGTGTCCGGCATCGCAGGGGGTGAGCAGGGGGCCGGGCGGCGAGCGCTGGGCACGGCCTCGGTACAGCCTCGGCACACGGGGGTCCTCCAGCACCCCGCCAGCTCCCCTGCCGTGCCCTGGGCCCCATGTGCTTGTCCTTTGGGGAGGGCTGGGAGAAGAGGTGGATGGTGACTGCGATCTCCTGAGACTCGTGTCCAGGGTGCCTCGGGGTGCTCCACTAACGCCTTCTAACTCCGCTCTCCTCTCCCCTGCTTCCTGCGGGTCCTGCGAGCACAGAGGAACAGCAGCGAGGTAGACACCGTCCTGGTGGGGGGCAGGGGGTGCACGGAAGAGGGGAGCCTCCACGGTGGGCACCCTGGTGCTGACGTGGCCGGGTCTCCAGCAGGAGCTCCTGGGCAGGCTCCGGGGGCTGCGCCGGGCCCAGGGCTGGTCAAGGACTCGCCCCTGCTGCTGCAGCAGATCTCCGCCCTGAGGCTGCACCTCTCCCAGCTCCAGCGTGAGAACAGCC
Source organism: Elephantulus edwardii (assembly GCF_000299155.1). Lineage (NCBI taxonomy): Eukaryota > Metazoa > Chordata > Mammalia > Macroscelidea > Macroscelididae > Elephantulus > Elephantulus edwardii. The sequence goes on from NW_006399761.1 coordinate 671,835, forward strand.
TTCTCAAGGTGGGGTGCCCGCAGCGGCCTCACAGAGGGCAGGGGCCTGTGGAGGGTTGGGGGGTGAGAGGGCCCGCGGAGGGTTGGGGGATGAGAGGGCGCGTGGAGGGTTGGGGGGTGAGAGGGCCCGCGGAGGGTTGGGGGATGAGGGCCCGCGGAGGGTTGGAGGGTTAGAGGGCTGCGGAGGGCAAGGGCCGTAAGTGACGTGTGCTGTCCTTGGCCCTAACAGGGAGCCCAGATGAAGGCCTCCTTGGCAGCCCTGCCCCCCCTGCACGTGGCCAAGGTGTCCATCCCACCCCACGAGGGCCCTGGTGGTGATGTCGCAGCAGGAGCACTGTACCGCAAGACCAGCCAACTGCTGGACGCACTTAACCAGCTGAGCACGCGTCCCCACGTAGTGGACATCACTCGCTCCAGCCCTGGTAGGGATGGCCAACTGGGAGGTGGATGCGCACCTGCCCCTGCCTGCCTGGCCCTGGTGGCCTCACCAGCCCCCCTCCCCACAGTGGCCAAGAGCCCGTCTGCCCAGCTCCTCGAGCAGGTGGCCCAGCTCAAGTCCCTGAGTGACACCATTGAGAAGCTCAAGGTCAGCCCAGCCTCTGCCTTTCCCCAACCCCTGCCTCTGGGGGGCTGTGAAGCGTTCCCTGAGGGGTGTGCTGGACCTCACAGCTCAGGAGAAGCGTTGGGGAGGAAGTCAGGGATGTGCTGACGGGGTTGGTGTGAAGAGGGCATGCTGAGTACCCCTGGGGCCAGTGGGGCCGGCTTCCCAGGGCTTTAGACAGAGGGGTCCTTCCAGGAGAGGATGGTTTACGGTGGGGGGGGGGATTGGAGGGAAGAGTGAGCTGTATGGGGCCCAGAGGACCAAGCCTGCCCCTGCCGTGTGTCTCAGAGCCCCAAGCAAGCACCCCCCCCCCCCCCCCCCCCCCCCCCCCCCCCCCCCCCCCCCCCCCCACCCCCCCCCCCCCCCCCCCCCACCCCCCATCCCCACCCCATCCCCCGCCACTCAGCCTGAACCCTCCCCTTCAGGATGAAGTCTTCAAAGAGACAGTGTCTCAGCGTCCTGGAGCCACGGTCCCCACAGACTTTGCCACCTTCCCGTCCTCAGCCTTCCTCAGGGTAAGGTTGCACGGGGCAGGGCGCATGTGGGGGGGCAAGGTCCTGCACCCTCGTTCTGATCTGGCAGTCTGAGGCCACACTGTCGCCGGGCTGCCCTGGTCTCCTGTCCACAGACCTTCACCTAGGGTCCCACTTGTGCTCCTCACAGGCCAAGGAGGAACAGCAGGAGGACACGGTCTACGTGGGGAAAGTGACCTTCTCGTGTGCGGCCGGCCTCGGACAGCGACATCGGCTGGTGCTGACCCAGGAGCAGCTGCAGCGGCTGCATGGCCGCCTCATCTCCTGAGCACCCGCCTCTGCTGTCCCCGTGTCCCCCATCCGAGCGCTCTTACCGCTGCCTGCCCCCCAGGTATCCCCTCATCTGAGCACCCCACGTCCCGCCAGGTGTCCCCTGCCGCGTGCACAGCCCCCTCTGCCAGCCCAGCTGGAACCACCGGCTGACTGTCCAGTCTAGCTCCCCCCATGCTGGCAGGCCCCCCTCCCTGGCTTCTGCCGGCATTGCTGTTCAGCTGCACCCTCCTTCCCGAGGGGCTTCAGGGCATGTGGGGGTCGGCTGGGGCCCTGCCACCAAAGGTTGAGTGAGGTCCCCCCACTGTGGACTTCACCCCTTGATTAAAGCAACTTCTGCTTCAGAACTTTGTGGTGACAGGTGTGGGGCTCAGACTGGAGTGGAGGAGGGCCGTGTGGAAGCGCTGCACCCTGTTAGTAGAATGCCAGGTCTCTGAAATGCACATGCAGCTTGCAGCTCAACGAGGGATCCAGGCCGTCCTGAGGAGGGGGTGGGCACCCGGGGCGGAGGAGGCCAGAGAGCCCGTGCTGACCAGGGCCTCCACCCAGCCTGGGCCCCACGGGAGCTGCCCGTCAGCACACGCTCAGCGGACGGAGGACGTGGAGCAGGTGCTCGGGGCTGCAGACTTTCCAGCCCCAGCTTTCTGACCACCTGTACTCTGGCTTCTCTGCTGTGAGGGGGCGGTGCTGCTGAAGGACTGGGGAGAAGGTGGAGGGCACCCCGCACGGCCCCACTTGGGGTCCAGCTCCAGCACGTGCTCTGCTGCAGGCCACTGTCGCTGCCCTCGGCCTCTGCGGCGATCTTTCTGTCCTAGATAGGCCAGGTTCCTTCAGGGTGTCATCCACCGCTGCTCCCCAGAAAGCAGGAGAATGGGCGCTGCTCCCCAGAAAGCAGGAGAATGGGTGATGCTCCCCAGAACACGGGAGAAGGGGTGCTGCTCCCCAGAACACGGGAGAACGGGCACTGCTCCCCAGAAAACAACGGGTGCTGCTCCCCAGAATACAGGAGAAGGGGTGCTGCTCCCCAGAAAACGGGAGAAGGGGCGCTGCTCCCAAAAACAGGAGAACGGGTGCTGCTTCCCAAAATGCAAGAGAATGGCCGCTGCTCCCCAGAACACGGAAGAATGGGCACTACTCCCCAGAAAACAGGAGAACAGGCGCTGCTCCCCAGTAAACAGAATGGCCGCTGCTCCCCAGAAAACGGGAGAAGGGGCACTGCTCCCCCAAACACAGGAGAATGGGCGCTGCTCCCTAGAAAACAGGAGAATGGGCGCTGCTCCCCAGAATGCAGGAGAATGGGCGCTGCTCCCCAGAAAACAGGAGAATGGGTGCTGCTCCCCAGAAAACAGGAGAACGGGCGCTGCTCCCTAGAAAACAGGAGAATGGGCGCTGCTCCCCAGAAAACAGGAGAACGGGCGCTGCTCCCTAGGACACAGGAGAATGGGCGCTGACTGCTCCCTAGAACTCAGGAGAACGGCACTGCTCCCCAGAACGCGGGAGATGGGCTGAGATTTGGGACAGCCGCGAGCTCCACATTGGACATGCATCTGCGTTCACCTGGGAGAACAGCTGACCGTCGGTGGCCCTGTCCTCTTGGCCCTGGACCTCAGGGGTCCTGGTGCTCAGGAGAGGAGCTCGCGGACCCTTTCCCTGCAGTGGTCAGCAGCCTTTGTGCCCCAGTACAGCATTTGCTTCGTGACATCCCAGTGACAAACGTGAGGACACACTGGATGAGCGCCGGCCACAGAGCTTGGCACTTTGGGGATGTTAGACTTGCCTTTTAGAATTTAAAGGTGTCGGGCTATGACCCTGCAGTGATAAAACTGCCAGGGAGGTGTGGGGTGCAAGGATGAGTGGCGGGGACCCGAGGCTGAAAAGAGCTGATGGGACAAACCCAGGAGAAAGAAGACATTTCAAAAGATTTCCTTCTTCCAGAGCGTAGCTGTCCACTAAGTGCCAGGGCAGGGGTTGCTGTCTACTCACTTCTTCAAGTTGCTCACCGACTAGCCAGATGGATAGTGCCCAGGCATCTGAGAAGGGGCAGCGTCTCAGCAGTGACCAGTGGAGAGGCAGTGGGCGGTGTCTGTCACAGCCGTCACCGGGAGACTGTCCACCGGAGTTGAGGCTCTGTGACTGAGCTGACGGCAGAGGTGGCAGGTCTGCCGAGAGCTCGGCGGACTGGAAGATGCTTCTGGAAAGAGGCAGCCTTTGAAGGCATGTGGGTGCCGCTGCAGAGCTGAGGGCTTCCACACTGCTCTCTGCTCACAGACCGTGTTACAGTTGTTCGAGGTAAAGAATAGGGCAGATTCAGAGTAATGCTTTGCATTGAGAGCAGCGACTGTGTGGAGTTACGAGGAGATAAAACACTTCTCTAGGATGGCTCCTTGAACCTCACCCACTGGGCAAAGGTGAGTCACTTCCCAGTAAACAGTAGTGTAGCCTACAGCCTTCGCGACACTGAGACCACGATGTCCAACTTCGGAGAGGTGGTGCCTCCTAGCACTACACACCCACACACACACACGTCATCACGGAATGACTGGAGGACTGAGCCGCGGGAAAGGTGGGCAGGTGCCAGAGGCCACCTCCTCCCCAGCCCACCCTGCACAGTCAATCACAGCTTAGACGTGAGACCCATTGCCCTCAAGTCGATCGGACGCCCAGTGACCCTCCAGGCCAGCAGGACTCCCTCGTGGGCTCGCACAGCTGTGAGTCTGGAAGCAGACGCTCTGGCCTTCTCCTGTGGAGAGGGTGGTAGGCTCGAACTGCTGAACTTGTAGCTAGCAGCTGAGCTCTAACCACGGTGCCACCAGGGGTCTCCTCAAGTGTGAGATGGCAGACGCTGTCTCCATAGAACTAACCACCGTGCACACGGGGAAGAGTGTGAAGATACGAGGCTCTTGGAGAGGGAAGGAATTCTCTACTTGGCTCCGACATTGACGTTCTAAAGGTCAGAGCTTATTCTTGAAATCTTGACGTCTGGCTGGTCCTGGCCTCGGGGGTGGCTGTGGGGCCTGTGCTGGAGCAGACTAGACACGGTGGTGAGCCCCCCCCCCAAGGTCACCGCTCAGAGCTGGCGTGGGTGTCACCACAGGAGCAGGTCAGCCCCCTGTAGGACACTGCACGGCTGCCTCCAGGGCTGAATTTGGCCTGGGTGGGAGGGCCACGCGATGGACAGTGGAGGACCGTGAGGGACAGTGGCTTCTCTCAGGAGGACGGAGTGTGAGTTCACTTAGGTCCCCGAGTCCTGATCTGGGAAACGCCTCTGGTTTGGGTTGTAGGGGCCCATTTTTCCACCTGATGTCCCTCTTGAAGCCCAAGTACAACCCACTTCTCAGAAGAGGATGAGAAGTGGAGAGCTATGCTTTTGTGTGATGTGTGAAGATAACGGATACATCTTGGAGAAAGTGCTACCAGAGTGCACCTCAGAGGCACCTCATCTCACGTTGGATGCATTGTCAGGAGAGGTGAGCCCTCGGAAAAGTGGACGGTCAGCAGAGGAGTGGGAGACCCTCAATGAGATGGACTGATGGCGTGTCAGTGATGCTGGGGCACAGAGAGGTCAGGCTGCAGATCTGTTCACAGGGCCACTGTGAGTCATACTTCATTTGACAGCACGTAACACAAGAGGGCTCTGGTGGCCAGCTGGTAAGGAGCAAGGCTGTCATCCCAAAGGCACACAGTTCAAATCCAGCTCCTCTGAGAGAGAAAGACGGTCATTCTCCTCCCGTGTCATTTACTGCCTCTGAAAACCCACTGGAGGGTCAGCTGTGGGTCACTTCTGTCCACCCCCAGCTGTTGGTGTCTCAGTCTTCAACAAGTCCTTTCTCCACGGTTGTAACCTGGGAGCCAGAGCTGCCGGTGTTCCCAGATGTGGCCACGCTCATCTACGCAACAGGCACAATCTCCAAGGGTGTGGGGGCTCGGTGGCAGGAAGCCACAACCGTACAGAGGATCAGGGTTCGACTCCCCTCATCCACAGGGCCAGCATGGGGGGTGGGGGGACCTGTTCTCCAGTTGCTGACAGCAGCATGTCTCAACACCACGGCCGGGAGACAGAACTCTGAGTAGAAACCCAAAGGTACGCAGTTCAAATCCACCAGCTGCTCCTTGGGAGAAAGATGGGCAGTGTCCTGTGATTCACAGCCACTGATAACCCAGTGGAGGGCCAGCTCTGAGTTGATTCTCACCTGACAGCGCATGACAACAAAAATCTTCATTTCTATTAAGCCTGAATCGGGTTCGGCAGCCCCAGCCCCCATCCTCAGTCTGGGCTGCACTCAATTCAGCAGTGTGGAGACACGGCGAGGCGGGTTCGAGCAGGGAGCCACGTGAGACACATGGGCATCCTCTGAGGTCTGGGGTGTCTGTGCCCGCACCCTCCGAGGTGGGCTGATCATGGGATTGCCCCCACTGCCCCCTAGGACTCAGATCCACCAGTGTCTTCTTAGACAACCCCCTGGGGGGGTCTCGGTCTCCCCGGCTCTCCCTTGGAAAAGGGGGCACAGTTCTCCTCAGCCACAGGACTCCCACAAACCTACCCAGAGATTCTGCTGTTACTACCACAGGCCAGGACCAGGAAGCAGAGTGGGCCAGGCCTTTCCCCAAGAGCCCACCCACCCAGGTGGCCTCATTCCCAGCCAGCCTGGGAGCTGGGGCCCTTCTCCCTCCCTCGGTCTGTGCCCACAGCTGTCCTCTGACCCCTGCCCTAGCCCTTCCCCTGAGGCCTGCACTTCTGAAAGTCAGGACAATGAGCCTCACTGTTTCCCTTTCTCTCTGTGACAGTGAGCAAAGGACACACTGGTCAGAGGAGGAGGAGGAGGAGGAGAGCGGCTCCCAGGCTCTGAGGACAGGACATACTGTTAGGACAGGGAGCGAGTCCTTCTCTGCCTTTGATGCTCTCCACTCCGGACCTTCCTCTCTGTTCCTTACTGCCTTTCTTTTCCCATCAAGTTCTTCGGGAGGACAGTTCAAGTCCATCAGTGGCTCCGAGAGAGGCGGGCCACCTCTTCCCTTGGCGTTACAGCCCCGGTCTGTGGCGTTACAGCCTCAGGAAACTGCTGGAGGCCTGGCTCTGAATCAGCTCCTGGTCAACGGCCTTGGGAAGCAGCCACAAGTGGGGCCTTTGCTGTTCCTCCCACACCCCCTTGTTCACGCTTAGGTTATTTTCAGATTCCTTCTTTTATCTCGTTGTATGTTTCCTTTCCCTTCTCCCCCTCCCGCAGCCCCCCCCCATGCACCCCTTGCTCCAGATTGCTGTCATACACGATGCCCACTCAAACATTCCTTTCTGACAGTTCCTTCCCCATTGTTTCTAATGCATCACACAAGCAACTTCTCAACCAGTCTTCACAGGGGCGACGATTCTCTCATTTTGTTCTTGCATGAGTTCCCCCCAACACCCTTTTGGCCATAGTCACATGCGGCATTGCGGTTTATTTATGCCTCCCTGTGGACCAGCTGATGCCACCATGTGCCCAGCCTGTTCCATGCCCGGGTGGATGGGTCCCTAGATGTGTCCTGCCGTCTCCCCCCTCTGCTCTCTGCTTTCCCTGTGCCTTGAGCCCCGATCACAGCTCTGCTGCTCTGAGGCCCACCCCATTCTTCACGGCCCATCCCCAAGGCCATCATCTCCACAAAGCTTTGGACACAGCTGAGCGAGGGCCTGGTCCCTGGCGGGGAAGCAGTGCGCAGCTGCTCTCGTTGCTAGGGGCCCTCGAATGGGTGATGACTCAGTGACCCTGTGCACAACACACGATACACCTGAAGCCTGGCCTGGCCTGCGCTATCCTCATCCTGACACGCTCGAGCCCGCTGTTAACGCTTGCTGTGCTGGGCCATCTTGTCGAGGGTTGCACTCTCTTTCTCCACCACTCCCAGCTTGCTGTTGTCTTCCAAGGGCTGGCCCTCCCTGACAGTGTGGATGTGAGACGGAACTCTGCTTCCTCTAAAGAGCACGCTAATTCTATTTATTCCCACATGGAATTGTTTGTTCTTTTGGCAAACCATGGAATATTTGGTCCCTTCAGTCAGCATCGCAGGTCAGAAGCATTGATTCTTCTTGTCCTCCTACTCAGAAGCATAGGGAACAACTAAAAACTACAATGGCTTGGATCGGGGGCACCTTAGTCTTTACAGTGATGTCTTTGCTCTTTAGCCCTTAGGAGAGGTCCTTGAAAGTAGATTCTTCCCAAAGCAAGAAATGTCTTTTAACTTCTTGACTGCGGCCACCATGGCTGTTGATTGTGGATCTAGGCAAAAGGAAACCATCGACAGCTTCATTCTTTTCTCCATCTACGATGACGCTGCCTGTTGATTGGTCCAGTGGTAAGCAGCAGTGTTTTCTTGATGTTGAGATGTAATCCATGTTGACCCATCTCCGCAGTCTTCGATCTTCTGCTTTACATGCTTCAAGTCTGTTTCACTCTCTGCAAGCAAAACTGTGCCATCTGTTAACACAGACTGTTGACTGGTCTGTGGACTGAGCCGGCCCTCCCAGCCCCCGTGGTTTTTCTCTCTTGAAGTCATTCCCCTGCGTCTCTAGATCTGCTCAGTCCCCGGGCAGCTGAGTCTCCCTCAGGCTGAAGAGTGTGTCGCCTGGCCTGGCCTGGCCTGGTTTGCCCGGGACTGAGGGGGGTTTATGGGTTTGTGTCTCTGGCCTGGCTGTCGTTACTGCCATGAGCTAGTTAGAGAAACGAAGATGGTTCAGCCACCGTCCCTGAGATGCTCGTGTCTGAGTCAGACACGCTTCACACGGGACATGTGGTGTTTACACGGAGGAGAACCCGCTGCGTCCAGGAATAAAACGAGGACTTGACACAAGCCGACACACTTCCTCCCGAAGGGGAGGGAAGCTCAGTAAGCCAGCCAGCTGAAGCGGACTCTGCTTTATGCCAACTCCACACAGAACATGCTTCCCAGGGTCGCCAGGGGCTGAGTGCTCAGAAACAGACCCCCGCCTTTCCCTGAAACACGCGGGGTGGCCACGGGCACAACCATCTCTATAACCCGGCAGCTCTGACCAAGAAGGTGGACCCTGGAACATGCCCCCTGAGGATCCAGAGAGACAGGGAGGAGACATGGAGCTTATCTCTAAGGGTCTTCCTTTGACATCTGTGAGTCCAGGGCAGGGATTATAATCCCCGAGCCTCGGTTTCTGCGTCTGCAGGATGGGCGCACAGACACTCTTCACAGGACTGCTGTAGAAGGAGGTAAACCAGAGGCCTTTCCCGGCATGCCCCGCCTCCCTGCTCCCCAAGACCGAGCCCCCTCCCCTTCATGCCTCACCCCACTTCCTACTCTTCACCTCTCTCTCTCCTCTCTTCTCACCTCCCTCCTGAAGTCCTGTCTTCTGCTTCTTCTCCCTCTCATTTCTCACTCACCCCACCTAGATTTCTGAAAAGGAATGAGTGAAAATGAAGCAAAAAAAATCAACCTAAAAACCACAAAGTAGACAGAATAGGTTTGGGGTGTGCACATGAAAGTCCATTTTCTTCCCTAAAACAGTCAAGATTTGGGGTTTGCAGAACAGGGGTGGGGTGTGTGTGTGACTCTCCCCTTAATCTTAGGCTCATGGAGAAAAGAGGCTGGAGGTCTGAGATCTTTTTGGGGGCTCGCTCTTCCAAAGGCCCTGCTCCCTTCCCAGAAGGTGGAAGCTTGGACACACTGACCAAGGCCAGCCGCACACCTCCCTCGGAAGCTCATTAGATAAACCATGGAACACTGCAGATCTTAGATTAAAACACAAGCGACTGTTGCTTCTACAGTGACCATGAACAAACAAAGACTCTTTTTGGTTCCAAAATGATTGGTCAGCAAGGCAATAGAGGTGGGATTATGTCAACAGTAGGGGGGGGGGAAATAGAGGCGGTGGTTAGGCGGGTCCACCTTCAAGGGGCACCCAACCTACAGAGACTACACGGCAAGTCCCTGGAGGAACAGGCCGCTGCCCTGGGGTAAGTAGAGGATGGCTCGGTGAAAGGGTCTGGTTTAGGGACAAGACGGGGCTCACCAAGGAGCACGGGTAGGGACCCCCAGGCCACAGAGGGTCAGCAAAGGGCTTCTGCAAGGCTTGGTGAGGAAAGTAAGGGACCACCTGACCGTTGGAGCTAATTTAAACTAACATGTCAAGGGCAAGTGCAGGACTGGCAACCTCGTCCTGCTGGGGCAATGTTTTGTGTCCTCATTTTGCTGGGGTGATGATCTGTGTTCTCAGGCCCCAGATACAATTTTCTCTTTGTGTGTGCAGGCGGCTTTCAGCAAAAACAGGGAGTGTTTGCCTGCACGTGTGTGTGTGATGTGAGGGGTTCCTGGTGGGCAAATCTGCAGTCAGGAACCTCTCCAAGTTACTGAGGAGAAATGATGCCAGTTTGAAGACTTAGGTGCACCTTGCCCTGTCCCTAGTGATGTCCTGGCACAGGACTTGTCTCAGTCTCACACTCCTGAGCCACAGAAGTACGGACAGAGGCTGGTTTTGTGTCCACTCTGTGCCCCTTTCTCCTCAGGAAGCAGTAGTGACAGCACCTGCTCCGAGGCCCTGGGAGCCCAGGAGACGTGGGACTTCCATCAACCCTGACCTTAGCCAGAGGCATCGCCTTCCAGGATCAGCTTCTCAGGTCCTTAGGGATGAACAGAGGGAAGGTGCCAAATGCCAGGGCGTCACTGGCCCCACGGGGCTGAGCTCCTTTCCTTCCTCCTTCAGCTCCAGCGTGCTGTGCAGTTTCTGTGTGTCTGCACTCCTCCAGCCCAGCTCGGGCTGAGATTCTGACTCAGAAACCCAGAGCTCGGAGCTTTGTGGGCCTCTGTGCCCCAGGAAGGGAGCTTGACGCTTCAGCTCGGCAGACACTGGGATCTGAATTCACTGTGAGCTCATGAACGGAAGGAGGCTTTTAGGAGCACTCTCTCCAGACCTCCAGCAGTGGTCTCTCTCCCCCACAGCCCCTTCTTATTTTGAATGGACCTGAGCACCTCCTCTGTCCACTAAAGATGGTTCTTAAGTGATTGGTGGTGTGCTGAGTGTACCCCCTGGCTTCCTCTAGCCCAGTTTATCTTCTCTGAGGGGCAGGAATTGGCTTTTATTTCCCACTGGCTATGAACTAAGGGGCCCAGTGGTATAGTGTGTAACACTAAGCTAGGGGTCGACAGTTCAAATCCACCAGCTGCTGTATGGGGGAAAGATGGTCAGTCTCCTTCTGTAACGGTCTACAGCCTCAGAAGGATCACTATGAAATGGACAGAACTAAAGACACTTTATTAAATGTCACCCAAAACCAGACGACAAAACTAAACAACAGTTTTGTTTTCCATGTGGGCTGTGAACACAGAGATACTGTAGCATGAGGAGTGCACAAGACTCAGGAAGCAGTGTGTGTTCTCTAAGTTACTAAGTAGCCCTGGCTGGGTGCCTGCTCCAGGTCTGTTCTGGTCTCTCTTTTCTGTGGCCTATATAATTCCCAATCACATTTACCAAATAGCAGCTCCAAGGCTCAGCATCCCCAAGGGAACCCCAAACTCACCACACTGGGGGTCTGGTCTGCTTAAGCAGGGGGATTGTCATCCCACAAAGCCTCCTCCTTCTCCACGTGATGGTTGTTAGGTGCCGTCAAGTCAGGTACAACTCACAGAGACCCTACAAACAACAGATATGAACCTTTTCTCATCATGCCACTAGGGTCACAATTCCTGATCTGCCCAGGTCCACTGTCGACATTTGCTGCCTGCCTCTCTTTCGATGACCCTCTCCACCTTTCCTAGCATGATGTCCTTCTCCAAGGCCTGGCCCCTCCTGATAACATGTCCCAAGTGAGTGAGATGAGATCAGGTTTCACTTTCCTTGCTTCCAAGGAGCACCCTGGAAGCATCTCCCATCAAGACAGACTTGTTTATTCTTTGCGAAGTCCATGGGGATATTCAATATTTTTCACCAACACCACATTTTCAAAGGCATTGCTTTTTTCTTCAGTCTTCCTTATTCATGTTCAAACAGTCAGAGGCGCAGGAGGCAACTGAAAACACCATGGCTTGGACCAGGCTCACCTTACTCTTTAAACTGACATCCTTGCTCTTTTGCATTTTGAAGAGGTGCTTGACAGCTGCTTTCCCCAGTGCAACACGTCTTCTGATTTCTTGACTGCTGCTGTGGGTGATGTCCGTGGATCCATGAAGAAGAAAAGTGTTGACAATGTCACTCTTTTCTTCATCTATCAGATGGACAAATTGTTGTGTGTTGCTAGGTGCTCTCAAGTCTAGTATGACTCACAGTGACCCTGTGAACAGCTCTGACCCCTGCCCTACCCTGTGCCGTTCTCATCATCTCTGACACACTCAAGCTCATTGCTGCAGTCACTGTGTCAGTCTACCTAGGTGAGAGTCTTCCTCTCCTTTCCTGTCCCTCTGCTTTTCCAATCATGATGTCCCTCTCCAAGGAATAACCTTTCCTAGAAACATGCCTGAGTTATGTGAGACGAAGCTTTATCATCTCTGCCTACAAAGAGCACTCTGGCTGCACCTTCTCCAAGACATACCTGTTCTCTTGCTGTCCTTGGGATGTTCAGTACTATTCTCCAACACCCCAGCTCAAAGATGTCAATTCTTCTTCGGTCATTCTTAGTCACTGTCCAGCTCTCAGATGCATAACGAGTGATTGAAAAGATCATGGCCTGAATCAGGTGCACCTTAGTCCTCAAACTGACATTGTTGCTCCTCAATAATCTGGAGAGGCCCCTGACTGCAGACTTTTCCAGTGAGATATGTCTCCTGATTTCTTGACTGCTGGTACCAAGAGTGTTGATTGTGGATCCAAGTAAGATGGAGTAAATGACAGTTTCAACCCTTTTTCCATCCATCATAATGTTGCCTATGCATTCAGTGGTGAGAATTTTTGTTTTCTTAATGTTCAGATGTGATCCTTGTTGAAGGCAGCAGTGTTTAACCGTCTGCAGCAAATGCTTCCAGTCCTCACTTTTAGCCAGCAAGGTTGTGCCATCCGCATAATGAAGACTATTGATGAGTCTTCCTCTGATGCTGAGGCCACATTATTCTTCATAGAGGCCAGCTTCTCTAATATTTGCTCAGCACACAAATAAAATAGGTATGGAGAAAGGATACCATCCTGATGGACCTTTCTTGATTTTTAACCATGCAGTGTTCATTTGCTTTGTTTGCACAACAGCCTCTTGGTCTAAGTCTGGGTTTCACGTGAGCTCAATTAAGGCTCCCCGTTCTTCTCAATGTTAGTCGCGATTTGTATGATCCTCCCAGTCAAGGGCCTTTGCACCATCAATAAAGCACAAGCAGGCATTCTTCTGGTATTCTTTGCTTTGCTGTCAGCCATGATGCCCCTGGTGCCGCGGCCTGGCCTCTTCTAAACATAGTCTCCACTCTGGACACCAGAGGGCAGCAGAGGCAGGGGCTGAGGTGAGCAAGGCCTCTCTCTGGGCTCTGGCTGCTCCACTCCTGCCGGCGTCCAGGATCCCACCGTGCCCTGCACGTCCTCGGTACAGATCCATTACCAGCTTCCTGAGAGGGTAGCCCCGGTAATGGTGAGGCCAGTTACTGACAGGTGTACACAGACTCAGAGAAACCCTGTGTGTGTCAGGGCTGGGTCCTGTGCCATGGGACTCCAGTGACCACATTGTCAGAGGAGGATCACCGGGCTCTTACAAGGTGCTTCTGGAGGGAACTGAACCTCCAATCTTCCTGTTAAGAGCCAAGTGCATTAGCCATTTACACCACCCTGGGGATGGTTATACTACTAATTACTTCCTGTGGTTCAGGCATTTGGTCAAAGGAATTTATTTCTATAAGTACATATTTTTGTTGTTGTTGTGTGCTGTCAAGTTGGAGCCCACCCATAGCTGACCCTCCAGCAGGTTTTCAGAGGCTGTAAAAAGGCACGAGAGGAACTGTCCATCTTTCTCCCATGGTGTAGCTGGTGGTTTCAAACTGCCTGCCTTTGTGTTACCAGCACAGCTTCTGAGCACTGAGCCACCAGATCTCCTGAACACATCTGTATATAAATATGTTGTTGTGATGTGCCACTGAGTCATAGTGACCATACGAACAACAGATTCTAACCCTGTCCTCTGCTGCTGCCACAGGGTCCTCATTTCTGACACACTCAAGCGCACTCTTGTTATCACAGATAATGGTTATTAGTCTTGTGATCACAAGAGTCACCATGTCAATGCATCCTGGTGAGGGTCTTGTGCTGACTTTCCACCTCTCTAAGCAGGACGTCCTTTTCCAAGGAGTCCCCTCTTCTATCAACATGCCCCAAGTGTGTGAGATGAAGCTTTGTCTCCCTTGTCTACAGGGAGCACTCTGACTGCACCCTCTCCAAGGCCCATCTGAATGTTCCTTTGGTCGTCCATGGATATTCAGTGCTCTTCTCCGACGGCACCGCTCGAAGGTATCCATTCTTCTGTTCTGGTGGCGTAATCTGTACAAGGTCTAGTGCTCACCACACACACATCGAGCTGTTTCAATTCACCAGCAGCTCCAAGATGAGCAGTCTCCTCCTACACTCAGTTTACAGCCTCACACACCCAGTGGAGGGTTGAAACCAAGAGACGCAAGAGCAGGAGTGACTCCTCGGACTGTACCCTTCCACAGCTCCTCGTCTCCCAGAAGAAAATCTTGTAATCCCCACGGCCTGTTTCCACCACTTGTTTCCTGCTCAGTGTTCAGCCCATGGCTGCCCTGACTGTGGTTGTAACTTGTAACTAGGGAAGGTAATTTCTTATCACTAACACTTACATCTCTACGACCAACACAATAATCGGTCCTACCAACACCATGCTTCTACCGCCATCTCCACCT
>NW_006399761.1:686684-711491 GCF_000299155.1 Elephantulus edwardii
TACCACCACCAATTCTGCCTCTTCTACGATCTCCTTCATTGCTAACAGAATATTTCCACCTCTAATACATCATGGCCTTCACCAACGAACTACTATTGTCTCCATCATTGCCACTCCCAACACCTACCCATCTATGACCCTCTCTTCGTTGCCTACACTGGCACTTCCTCCTCTGCTATCATCTCATCATTTTAACCACCACCACTTCCACCTCAGCTATTATCTCCATCAATGCTACCACCACTACCACCACCTCCAACTCTGCTGCCATGTACACGATGCTACCACCAACATCTACGTTTCTACTATCATCAGTATGACCACAAACACCTCCACCACTATTACCATTTCCATCTGACTCCTCCCACTTCTTGCTACCACCAATACTTCCACCTCTACTACGATTCCCATAATTTTTTAAATGATTTTTTAAATTATTTTTTTGTGTGTACCATCAAATCGGATCTGACTGGTACTGGAGGAGCTTGTCCTTCCTTCTCCAGCAGAGCATCTGCTGGATTTGAACTGTGAATCCCAGCATTTCTAACACCAGTGCCTCTACTATCATTGCTACAGGAAACACCTCCGCCTCCACTACCATCACTTCACTACAACCACCGACACTTCCCTCTCTTTTACCATCTTCATGGGAAGCAAGAGGGGCATCCACTTCCTAAACCACATGCTTCCGGAACCTCTGTGAACTTTGGTTAATGTCGATAATCTTAAAAAGGCTTCAGGCCTTTTGTTCATAGGATCACTTTGAGTTGTGCTCAACTCGAAGGCAATCAACAACAACAAACAGTAAATCATTACTATCACCAACACTTCCACCTCTAGAATGGTCTCCATCATTTGTTTGAATACCACCTCCATCTCTCTACAACCATTTCCATCATTGCTACCACCTCCACCTCTGCCTCTAGTACCATCTCCATCCTTGCTGCCACCATAATTTCACCTCTAGTACCGTCTCCATCCCTGTTATCATTGCTACCTGCCCCTCTACTACTGCCTCCACAATTGCTCCCACCGTCTCGGTAATTGCTACCACTAACACGTCTCTGCTAACACCTCCATCCTTGTGACAAGCAGCATCTCTGCTCTGCGACCATCTACATCACTGCTACCACCACCGTTTCCAACTCTACTACGACATTCTACCTCCAGCCCTCCCAGCTCTGCTACATCTCCACCTATCCTCCAACGTGCTTCCTCCTGCACTAACTTCTCTTCATCGGTACCACCAACACTTCCAGCTCCACGGCCTTCTTGTCAGTGTTATTACCAACACCCCTATTTCCATCTCATTATTTCTCCCACCTTCCCCTTGAGAGCAGGCAGGCTGCAGGGGCACGTTTGGGGCAACAGTAAGTGGGACCATAAATCATAGTTATTGAGAGTTTTCAATGTCTGGGAGGTTTTCGAAAAACTTTTTTTTTCAAAGCTACTTCTCTCCCCCTTTTAAAAATTGGTTTGCTTACAAAGTTCGTATACATGCATTTCACACTATCCTTCATTAGCTTTGTGTTTTATACAATCATTCTCATGCATTGTTGTTGTTGTTGTTGTTATGTGCCGTCGAGTCGCCTGCGACTCATAGCGACCCTATGTACAACAGCCCTAAACTCCGCTCTGTCCTGTGCCAATCGCACTGTCTCTGACACTCCCATCCCAATTATCCCAGTCACTGAATCAATCCACCTCATAGAGGGCCTTCCTCTCCTGCGTCGTCCCTCCACCCTCCCAAGCATGATGTCCCTCTCCAAGGACCGGTCTCTCCTCACTACATGTCCGAAGTAAGTTAGACGGAGCCTCAGAATCCTTGCCTCCAAGGAGCCACCCGGTTTAACCCTCTCCAGGACAAATCTATTTGTTTTCCTAGCAGTCCATGGTATTCTCAGTACTCTTCTCCAGCACCACAGCTCAAAGGCATCAGTTCTCCTTCTATCCTCCTTGGTCATTGTCCAACTCTCTGATGCATAACAGGTGATTGCGAAGACCATGGCCTGTATCAGACGCACCTTAGTCTCCAGAGAGACACCATTGCTCTTCAGCACTTTGGAGAGGTCCCTAACAGCAGACTTTCCCATGGCAATGCGCCTTTAATTTCCTGGCTGCTGGTGCCAAGACTGTTGACTATGGAGCCAAGCAAACTAAAGCTGTGTACAATCTCAATCTCTTCACCATCCATCATCTCATGCATTATGTTTTATAAATCAATCGCCATTGGACCTTGCCCATCACACCCTGTCTTTTCGCCTGGACCCTTCCCATTTCCTTCCCCCGCCCCTCCACCCATCCAATGCCTTTTTGAGATTGAAGTCTCCCAGTTCTCAGTGTCAATCTGACCCTCTGAAAAAGAAAAATAAGATCATCCCAGAATAGTTTATGACGATTGAGATACAGACATGCAATCCTAAACACGTTCATTGGTCACTGGTGTGGCATGCCACAATTTCTAAAGCATACCTCTCATCTGAAACTGGATAGAAACCGTTAGTTATTTAAGCTTTCATAGTGGAAATATTGAAGACACTAAATGAGCCACAATTTGGGGGATCAATCAGCCTGCGTCAGTGTAGGACACCAGGCCCAAACTCTACAGGCTCCTGAAAATACTGCTCCCCTCTGGGCCTGTTTTTCCTTCTGTTAAATAGAAGCTTCTGGATCATCTCTAAGGTCCCTCCTAGCTCTAACATCCTCCCAAGACAGGATTCACAAAGGTGTTGTGGTGAAAATCTTGTGGGAAGATGACCCAGCATTTCAAGATCATGGCAGGAACAGAATATGGTCAAAGCAAGAGTGCCAAGCTGACGGGCAGTGAGGAAAGTGTGTGACCACCTGTGCTGGTGGCCCCCTCTGTGCAGACCCTGCCTGACTCTTCACTGTCAGCCAACCAGCCCTCTGTGCCTGACCCTGCCCTGGTCACATGGCCAAGCCCCAGGAGTCAATAGGCAATGTCCTAGATATGGGTCAGCTTGGGAGTCACAGCACGTCCTCCCTGTCGCTCAAGAGGGAAGAGCAAGGGGCTCGGTCCTTCCCTGGATTTGGTGTCCTTGTTCCCAGAGCCAGGAATGTGAAGGTAAGGTGGAGCCTGGAGCTCCAGAGACAGGAGACAGAGACGGGAAACTGCCTCACGGGATGAACAGCACGGTCAGGAAGGAGCTTCACACACAGGGAGAAGACCAGGGGAGCAGGGCTAGACCTTGGGCTGAGCATCCGGACCTGCATTCCCTTTAACGCCTGCACCATATTGGCTGCCTGGTGCACCAGGCTCACTCCAAGCTGAGAGAGATTCCAGCTGATTCCCTGTCCTGGGCACCCTGGAGAATCCATTCCATCTCGTTCTCACTCAATAGGATGGAGACACTTGCTCTTTCTGGCACTTGCATTTCTGTTGTCTTTGTCAAATGCTAGCCTTATCTAAGACAAGCTAAGATATTTAAGAAGTAACACAACCTTGGAGACGTGCCTCTTTACCAGAAAACCAAGAGAAAATAGATGGCATTTGCTAATGTAACCTCTTGGGATAAAAATTGAGTAATGAGATCCACTTTGTAACATGCTTTTGTTTTTTGGGTCTTGGACGGAGTGCCTGGTTTTATTACTGGTAGTTGGGGGCGTCTTGTTTTATTTCCTTTCTCCTTTGGGGCAGACTGTGTGGGTGGTCCTGTCTGCAGGTTCCTGAGGCAATGGATAAACCACTGGGTGGAGGGCACCCTTTTCCTGGCTTAGCGTTTCAAAGCCCAGTATGACTTCTTGTTGTTCTTGTCAGTTCAGTTCACAAAAGAATCCCAGGTCTGTTATGCTCGAGGAGATCTTTTTCTGAAGTATTGTGGGCTGCCGGAGGGGTTCAGTGGTTCCTCATTCTCAGGCATGAAGATCAAAGGGCTTAACTGGTCAGAGAAGGAATAAAAGATCCCACCTGACCAACTGACCGATGCGGCAGCCAGCCCCTCTTATCCTAGTTCACCTCCTTCCAGAGACGTGAATGTGTGATCTTGAGGATTCATCCGAAAACTTTGCTTCTCTCCCTTAAAAACGAGCCAATTTGTTCTGCTTGCTTCACTGTCGGGTGCAAACAACCGGAACAAAGCTGATAGTCAATTTGTTTGTTGAATTGAATTGATGTCTCCTTGTGGATGATGGGGGGAGGAATTAATTGCAAATGGTTCAGCCATTAATGTTTTTATTGTAAAAAAAATGTGCTTATGTCCACACAGCCAGTTGTTCCCCTGACTCCCTGCTTCAGGACAGGAACCCAGGCCCTTAGACTTCTGGATTTGGAGTGTGGGTTTTGTTGGTAGGATTTTGTCGTCTCAGGGATCCCAGCTGTGACTCCAGGCTGGTTGCAGGGACAGAAACTAGGAAGAGGAAGTGAAATGACTCAGGAGAAAAGACAATGTGGTCTGGCCCCTCCCCACAAAGCCAGGTGATCTGTGAGCTGAAGATGGACAAGAGAATGGCAACGTGGAGAAATAGACTCTCAAGAGAAAACTAAACCACAGAGGTACCGGGATTGTCCAGAGCTTGTCCGCTGAAAGCAAGGTCACCAGTTGGCAACTTACTCCCACAAAGACTCCAGCCTTGGAGGCCCAGTAGGGTAGTTCTGCTCTGTCTCACACGGTTGCTAGGAGATAATCAACTTGCCAGCAGTGGGATTTATTTATCTGGGGGTTAGCCAAAGGTCTAATACAAGTTCTGTTGTAGTAAGTGACTGTTGTTTAGTGTTTATCTGGATCCAATTAGCTGCTATGGCATCAAGTGAAGAGTGAAAAGGAGAACTTAGTATAAAGTCATGAGGGACGATGTGGACGGGCATTCAGTCGGATCCCAGAGATGTAGACGTGGAAGAACTGGTGCATCAAGCCCTCCTGTCTCTCATGGCTTCCCTTCTCTCTCTCATCTGTCTTCTCTTTGTGGAATGAGAGGACTTTCCTTATCTCACTTGCTTTGCAAGAAGCTGGAAATAAGTCATTCATGCAAGACACTTAACCCGGTGACTGGCCCATAACACTCAGCGCTGTTAGTTGTCTGCTATCTAAGTCCCAAAATGTACCGGCATTCTTTTGTACTTTGACGATTCGCTTCCTACATTTTCATTTGTGTCCCTTTTTCATTTCTTATGTTGTTTACTTCTGATTTTTATTCCTCCTTCATTTTGAAAATAGTTTTCCAGTTTTAGAAATAATTTCATGAAGTTGCCTTTTGGAGAGGGAGGAAGACACATAACAACAACAACACTGCTTACCCGTCTGGTATTTCATTGCTTTTTGCTTTTGTCTTTCTATTCTTCTAGCTTGAGTTGTTTTTCTTTAGTTTATTATTTTTGTGTGTGTGTACCATTAAATTGGATCTGTCTGGTACAGGAGGAGATTGTCTTTCCTTCTCCAGCAGAGCAGCTGGTGGATTCGAACTGCATACCTCTGGAATTACAGTGCAGCTTCTTACCACTAGGCCACCAGAGATCCCTCTTGCTTGAGTTTTCTATGTTGTGCTCTTTCTAGTCCCTTTCCCCCAACTTTTTACTGATGTGAAAGAAAGTTTACGGAGCAATAGGATTATGGTTTCCATTCAATTGATCCGTTATGATTCACGGCCCTGATTATAATTCCACATTGTTCCAGTGGTTTTCTCACTTCCTCTTGTGTTTTTCATTTCTACTCCTCCTGCTTTCCTCCTAAGCTTTGCTGTTGTTATGTGCCACTGAGTTGACTAAGACCCTCCTTGACCCTATGAACAATGACTCTGAACTGTGCCCTACCCCGAGCCAGCCTCATCAACTCTGACATGCCTGACTCCATTACTACAGTCACCATGTCAATGCCTCTCATTCAGGGCCTTACCCTTCTGCACTGATCACCTACCCTTCAAGCATAATGTCCCTCTGCAAGGACTGGTCCCTCCTGGTGACATGCCCAAAGTATGTGAGACAGCACTTCAAAACCCTTGTGTCCAATGAGGACAGCCCTATCGGTTCTCTTGGCGTTCGTAGAATGTTCAGTACTGGACTCCTACACTTTATGTCTAGGTACGTGCTGCCCTTGATCTTGTGGTTGTTCGAAGGAGTCCACTTCTCCCAGCTGTTATTGATAACCTATAGATCTGCCTGGAAGTTGAGTCACAGAGATGATTTAAATTCTAGGTTTGAAGGGGGACTAAGGGTCAATACCATCACCCACTACAACAGATTGCTTAGAAAAGTGGAGGGCCAGTGAATGAGAGGAAGACCCTCAAGGCGATGGAGTCAGTGAGGGTGGACACAGTGACTGTGACGGGTTTGAGCAGGGCAGAGATTGTGACAATGGCACAGCAGAGGCCAGGGTTTCTCTGTGTTCTCTATAGGGTAGATCTGAGCCAGAACTGATTCCCTGGCTCCTAACAGCCACCAGAGTCATAGTCTCAGAGGTTTCATAAAGTCTTTAGCAGACCAATCATTACAAAGGAGGAGGAGAAAGAAAAAACAAAAAACACAAAACACAAAATGCATGTCAGAAAGACTATGAAAATTGCATTCGAAACAGAGCTTGGTGACCTAGTGGCAAGAAGCTGCACTGCAATCTCGAAGGTACGTGGTTCGAATCCACCAGAGTCTTCGCTGGAGAAGGAGGGGCCATCTCCTCCCGTACCAGTCAGATTCAATTCAGTGGTACATGGAAAAACAAACAAACAAAATTGCATTAGAACATCAAGAAGTCAAAACAAAAGGAAGAGATGCTAAAGTTAAAGAGCTGAACAGAAGATTTCAAAAAGCAGCTCGAGAAAATAAAGCAAAATGCTGTAATGAAATGCGCAAAGCACTGGAGTCAGAAAATAAAAAGAGAAGAACTCACTCAGCATTTCTCAAGCAGAAAGAAATGGGGGGGGGGAAATCAAGCCTCAAGTTGCAAGGCTGAGAGATGATATGGGAATGGTCTTAAATGATCCAGGAAGGATTGAAAAATTAAAAGAAGGAATACAAAGAGAATACAAAAAGAATTAGTTGACACTAAAAAATGTCAGGAAGCACCAGATGAACAAGAATCAATGGTGATGAAAGATGTTCAAACTGCGTGAAAGGCATTGGCAAAAAATATGGCTCTGGGAATCAATGGAACACCAACTAACATGTTTCAACTAACAGATGCAACCCTGGATGTGCTCACCAGTTTATGCCAGGAAATTTTGAGGACAGCTATCTGGCCAACTGGCTGGAGAGATCCACATTTGTCCTCATTCCCAAGAAAACGGGTTCAACAGAATGTGGAAATTAGTGAACAATATAATTAATATCTCATGCAAGTAAATATTGTTGAAGATCATTCAAAAGTGGCTAGAACAGTACATAGGCAGAGAACTCCCAGAAGTACAAGCTGTTTTGGAAAAGGCTGTGGCACCAGGCATATCATATTGCTGATGTCAGATGGATACTTGCTAGATATCACTAAGTTGTGTTTTATTGACTATGCAAAGACTGTGTGGATCAAAACAAAGTGTGGTTCACATTGAGAAAAAAGGGTTTAAAATCAGGAAGGGTGTGCATAAGGGTTGCATCCCTTCTCCATACCTGAGCAAATAATTCACGAAAAAAGACTCTATGAAGAAGAAGGTGGAATCAGGATTGGAGGAAGACTGAACAACTTGTGTTATGCAGATGATACAATGTTGTTTGAAATGTTGCTGCAGAAGATTAAGGACTACAACTTTCAGTGTAGATTACATGTCAACATCAAGAAAACAAAGGCCCTCACCACAAGACCAAGAGTCAACATTATAATAAATAGGAAAAGTATTGAAGCTATCAGTGATTTCATCTTGCTTGGATCAACAATGAACACACTTGGTACCAACAAGGAAATCAGGAGACATATAGCACCGGGACAGTTCACTGTTAGGAATTTTTCCAAAATGCCGAAGAGCAATGATGTCTGTTTGAAGACTAGGTGTGCCCGGTTCAGGCCATGGTCTTCGCAATCACTTGCTTTGCATCAGACAATGAATAAGGATGATGGAAGAAAAATCAATGCCTTTGAGTTGTGGTGTTGGAGAGGAGTAGTGAGTATCTCATGGACTGCCAAAAGAACACACAGGATGTCTTTCTCCAAGGACTCGTCCCTCCTGGCAACACACTCAACGTATGCGAGACAGAACCTCAAAATCCTTGCCTCCAAGGAGCAATTTGGTTTCACCCTGTTCAGGACAGAACTGTTAGTTCTCTTGATAGTCCTTGGTATGTTCAATGCTCTTCTCCAGCACCACAACTCAATAACTCAAAGGCATCAGTTCTTGATGTTTTACTGATGGTTTTCTATGACCTAGTCTATGTGTTCTCTTTTTAAATTGTATATATGTGTGTGTGTACACACATGTATACATATACACATACACACACACATACATGTACATACACACACATAACTGGTTTTAAATTTGTTCATACTATCTTTATCCTAATTTTTTTAATTTGTGTCAAGGCTCCAACCAGGATTGTAGGTTTGACAATTTCTCCTTGGAATCCACGTGTTGACATTAGTTCCTCTTTTTCTTTCCAGCCATGAAGGCAGAGGAAGAGAAAGTCGGGGTTAAAAAGCTGGACTCCAGCAACTACAGGAGGAGAAGCCAGTATCCAGAAGGTAAGGCCCTTTCCTGTGGATCCCAGGAGCCTCCCAGGAGCGACTGAACTCCAGGGACAACCTTAGGACCCTTTCATCTGGTCCCCTGCTGAGCCCTCACTGTCTAGGAGGGACCCTAGGGTTGGGCTGGGGATAGCTCACAGCTTCCCCCAACACCCTCACTTCATCTTGCAAGATTCATGAAACCCAGTACCTTCCCAAACCAGTAGCAGAGTTATAACCATGCCAGAGGGTGCTGAGTGGGACTAGTTCTGTCATTCCAACAACTGTTGACCAGAGAAGTAGCCACAGGGCTTCTGAAGGGGCAAGCTCAGGAGGCCGCTGTCTCCACCCCACTCCATGGAAAGCCCTAAGCTCTCTGCCCAGCTGGACACTTGCAGAGTACACAGATCCACCAGGGGTCACCTTCCAAGAGAATGGCTGTGTGGAGTCCCTAGGAGGACATGACACACAGGGCCTGAGCCAAACTCTGCAGGATGCTTGCAATGAGAGGAGAGGTGGGTCCACAGTGCAGGAATCCCCTCCCCACAGCTCCCCAGTTAAACATGCTGCTGTGGTTATTAGGGAGCTCTTCTGGGTTGGCCCTGAGGGAGCTGGGCTAACCCTAAAGTGCCACCTCTCTGGCAGGCTTTTTCCCCTCTCTGTGTCCCTGCCCCCTGGGTCACTTGCCCCCTGTCCATCTGCGATCTCAGTGGCGAAAGCGTCCTCGCTGCCACTCTGGATGCAGGCATGCAGTCATCAGGTCATCATGGGCCTCTTGGCAGTCTGCACCTACCAATCTACCCTCCGCAGAAAGGTGGCCAGTCTCCGCCTGGGGGATTTGTTGATGCTGTCACTTGTCGTTGAGTCGGAATTGATCCACAGCAGACCCTCCAGAGGGTTTTCAGAGCCACCAAAAGGGAGGAGGAGGCTGCCCATCTGTCTCCCAAGGAGCGGCAGGTGCATCCAAACCGTGTACCTTTGGGTTGGCAGTGCAACACCTTACCACTGAGCCGTCTGAGTGTCTGTCTCTCCTGTACAAATTACAGCCTCTTAAAACCCACTGGGGAGGGTCAGCTGTGAGTCAGTTACAACACAATAGAAATAAGAGAGAAAAAAGGAGAGAAAGAGAAACAGAGACAGAGACACAGAGACATTCAGTGATGACTTTGAGAAGAGACAGGATGGGTGAAAAGGACAGGCCAAAACCAGCGCAGGAGTGAAACTATCTCACGGATCACTTCTTTTTCAAATCTCCTCTGATTTCATGAGTAGCAATAGTCTGAGGCACGATAAGGTAAAAAACCTCACCAGTTGCCATCACGTGGATGTCACCTTACAAGGGGAACCGTGTTTTGTAAGGTTGCAGCTGTCTGTAGCCGATCACCGTGGTTTCTTCCCAGGCACCTCTGGGGAATTAGAATCTCCAGGCATTTCGTTAGAAGCCCAGCACTTAACCATCTGCAGTGTCCAGGGATTCCTTGTGTGTATATAAATCAAAAGAAGGAACACTACTTTCTGCAGTAGGGTTGATTCTGACTCCAACTGGTCCTAAGGGGCAGAGAGAACAGGCCTAGAGTGTCTCAGGGTGTAATCTTTACAGAGGCACACTGCCACAGCTTTCTCTTCCAGGGAGCCCGGTGGGTTTGAACCATCCACCTTCCAGCCAGCAGCTGAATGTTTAACCACTGTCCCACCACCAGGACTCCCTTTTGCATGGATAGCCCCTTCTGAGAGTCAAAATCAGGTTTCCATACATGACCCCACTCTTTTTTTTATTTTTATTTTTTTTCTATAATTATATTTTATTAATTTTCATAAACATTTACAGAGATTTTGGGCTTCCACTCATTCATTGTTGCACTATTCTCTCTACCCTCCTCCCAGTTTGTTCTTGTCCAAATGCCACAGTGCTTGTCAAAGCCAGTTCTGATTAATCTTCTTTGTCAGTGTGTCCTTTGTCATTCCCTATCACTCCTCCCTGAGAGAGACTTCACCCTGAGTCATAAGGAAAAGGGGATGGCGTATTCTCTTAGCTACTTCCTGCTGAAAAGGGACGCTGTGGGTTTCAGGGTGAAGATCTTCTCTCACTACTCTAAAGGGCCCCTTTGGCAGTAGGAAACACATAGACTATTATGGAGATTTAGTTTGGAATTTAGATGCACTCTTATTGATTGTGCTTGGCCGTACATGTTCATATCCTTGAAGATGTATCATGGGGGTGTTGCAACCTAGAAGACACAAATTTGACTAACAAGTTATAAGTACATGAGTCCAAAAATTATGGAAAAGTAAAAGAAAAGATTCTTTCATTGTTTTACAAACCCTCCCCCAGGTCCCCTCCACCATGTAGCCCTCGCTCTAGTCTCCTGTGCATGACCCCACTCTATCTTCTTAAAAAACCTTGCCCAGTCAGTGGGGAAGAGATTTTCATTCCCACCATCCAGATGAAGATCCCCCAGTCCCAGAGAGACAGGGTGGCCGTGGTCACAGAACTAGGGAAGGTCACGCCAGGGAGGACCTGGATCAGCTGTCACTCAGGGAGATGTGTTTCTGAGACACTTGTGCCTTCTCAGGCCCGTTTCTGGTCTCAAGAGAGGGGAATAGGAGTTTATCACTGGACGACTTATATATGCTATGCCCTTATGGTAAAATTGCTGATTAAAGAGGAGCAATTCCACCTTTGGATGCTCGTTTTCATAGTTCACCTTCAGGTAAAAATTAAGAGCTGCAGTAGAGGACAAGAGAGCTGGTGCCTCGCGGAAGGGAAGAGAGAGAAGGAAAGAGCTATTCTGCTACCAGTCCACTGGGGAGCGAGGCTGTTACCCAAATCTCTCCACCTGTCATTCCCTGCTCTCATTACACTCAGGAGAGGCTAAGGGTCCAGGGGAACGTGTGGTGGGGTCAGAT
Organism: Elephantulus edwardii; assembly: GCF_000299155.1. NCBI lineage: Eukaryota > Metazoa > Chordata > Mammalia > Macroscelidea > Macroscelididae > Elephantulus > Elephantulus edwardii. The sequence continues at coordinate 698,189 of NW_006399761.1, forward strand.
AAAGTAAGAGGGGGGTCCAGAGAGGCGTGGGTCCTGACGTCAAGGTCCCCGACCTCTCAGTGCTGACTGATGCACCAGGCACGGAGGGAACACAGGACACATATCTAAGAGACCTACACAGATCCGAAGCACACTTCCCGCGGCTCAGGTTGGCGTGATCTCTGTGTGGTCTCTCCCACCACTGAAGGCCTAGACATCTAGCAACAGCATTTCAGAAGGTAGACAGAAGAGGCGGCCCTTCTGTGCAGGAAAGCAAGCTCAAGTTAAGAATAGAACGTTGAGAGCCTAGACGAACTGGGTGGTGCCCAGCTACCACTGCAAACCGTTCTGAAAGGGAACAGACCAGCCAGTCCTGGTGAGGGTGAGCTGCAAATGGAGACCAGAACTTGATCTGACAGAGAGTGGTGGGACTCCAGAGACCATAGCCCTCAGCCACCTCTCACTCTGGAACTGACCTGACCCCCTGGCATGACATTCAATCAAGTAACAGACATGAACACCAGGAATACGCACCACTTAGAACGCTCAGCCACACAGGACTCCGAAAGGCAGAATTTGTCTAAGGAGACAACTCAGAAAGTAGGAGAGAGGACAGTGAGGTGAATGGTAACAAGACCTATAATACAAAGAGTGATGATTCAAGGGGGAGATTATAATTAATGTATAACAGATACGTATGAATACCCGTCTGCTTTGTAAAAACTAACTCAAATCACAAGGTAAAACATTTTTCTTTTTTTTAAAAAGAAACTGCCACCAAACCCCAAGTTTCATTTCCCAGACTGTCACAACCTTTCAAATGCCAGTTGTCTTCTCAGGCTTCTGACAGTCTTCATGATCAAGGTTTGTAGCCCACTTATCGGCTTCAACCTTGGGCACGAGGCCCTTTCCAGGCCCCTCCAGCCTCTGTTGCTGGTGCTCCATCTCACTGTAAAGTGGAACGCTGTCTTTCTGTAACTCTCCCCCACGCACCCCACGTTTGTGCTGTGCCCACAGACTACCATTCCTTCAGCATGGGCCTGCCAGTTTCCAGCTACCCTCAGAGAAAGAGAGACCAGAAAGGACAACTTCCCGGACTGCAGAAAGTCCGCTGGGGCCTCCGGCCAGACAAACAGCAGCGGGAGCTGAGAGGTCCGGGCAGCGGGGGCAGCAGCGGCGACAGCGGAGTGGACCACGTCAGCCGGACCCGTGAGTTACCTGAGGGGCAAGAGCAAGTGCACAGTCAGGGGAGCCCTCCTGCCGCTAGATCTGGGGGGGCACCCAGGGTGAGGCATCCCTTGGAGCAGGAGTTCAGAAACCATGTGCCCTTCTCCCATCTCCAGCCAACCTCCCTGCTCCCAGCCACCTCCGTCACGCTGAGCCCCTCTGCCCCTTTCTCCACACAGAACGGTTCTGGGTTGATTTCACAGTGTAATTCTCAGAGTTATTTCCCTCATTTCTGAACAACAACATAGGCTACACGGCCCTGGGAGTCAATTGTTATTTGTTGCCCCTGAGAACCAGTGGCAAACGTGAGCTGTTAGCATAAAACACTGAAATCAGTCAGTGGAATTCCTCATCAGGTTACCTCCCGCCACCCTCTCCTGAGCTGGATGGCACGGGACAGCGGGACCTCATCAGCCACCATCGTAGCTTGCAGACTTGCAGGAAGCTTCATCCCGGTCTCCCAAGCCCCCCAAGTCCCTAATTTACTGCTAAAGAAATCAGTGCCGGGCTAATTGAAAAAAAAAAAAAATCAGCCTTTTATTCCTTCCTCTGGAAGCAAACTCATTGCTTTGAGATCAGAACCAGCTCATAGCTGATCCTCCAATGGGTTTTAGGGGCTGGGGATCGCATGGGAGGAAACTGCCCATCTTTGTCCCACAGAGCAGCTGCTGGTTTCAAACCGCTGGGGAGGCACAGGCTTTAGCACAGCAGCACGGGTCCTTACAGGTAAGCCATCAGAGGATTCTGACTACCTTTGATGGGAATGACAAGAATTGCAGTCCTTAGAGAACTGTGACATGTCCATTCTAGACGTAACTTTCTGGGGACGTCATTTCACGTCAAGTTCTCAAATATGCATAACAAATGGTATTTGTTTGATCCCTACTCCTTCCACTTTGGAGAAGGCATAATTAGTTCCTCCTCTGGCACCTTAGTGATAAGGAATTGCGTTGCCAACTCAGAGGCACGTGGTTCGAATCCACCAGCTGCTCTGTGGGAGAAGGATGGGCCGTCTCCTCCCATGGGATTTACTGCCTTTAAAAACGTGCTGAAGAGGCAGCTCTGGGCCAGTTCTGACTCGACAGCACGCAACAGCCAGCAGCACCTAAGCTTTTGAAGAGTGTCAGAGGCAAAGCTTCAGCCTTCCAACAGCAGGAGACTGCCTGGCCTGAGGTCCAGCTGCTCTGCTCCTCAGGGGCAGTGACCACACCGGGCTCTGAGAGGTGTGCGAGCTGGGTTGACGAGGAGTCATCTGGAGGAACTCTGTGTAAGAGATGAAGCCACAGACAGGCTCACACACGTGCACACAGTGCCCAGCAGAGGGACATCAGAGTCCCAGAGAGCAGGAAGTCTGTTGGCAAACACTTGTTGTACAGGAATGGTCTCTGGGGTGTCCCTGTCGCCCCACCATCACCCTCACACTCAGGGTTGACATCGTTGAACCACAGAGGCGGAAAGTGGTTTGGGATCGGTGCTTTCTGCTCAGAGGTTTGGGGGAGTGATGGTGTGAATCCCAGAAACAGTAAGGCAGAACTATTACTTATTACTATTAATGGATTTCTGGTTTAGGGATGATACTAGAGTGTGGCTTTGCTCACAACAGGGTGTGAGCTGATTGGATTTGGGCTGCCAATCTGGGCCTGGTTTTTTGTTTGTTTGTTTGTTTGTTTGGGGTGTGTGTGTGTGTGTGTGTGTGTGTGAATCTCATGAATAAAACAGGCTTGGCAGCAGGAGTGGCATCCACTTCCAAAAAAAGCTTGCCTGAGGTAACTATGAATTTGGAGAAAAGATGACAGTTTTGTGCTCATGACTTTTGTTCATAGGGTCATTATGGGTCATCTATGACTCTACTGCACTTAACAGTTACGTTAATGGATTACTATGCATTGCTTGGGGATTTCTGGCTCAGGTGAGGGGAATGCTGGTTTTACCTGGGAGCCCAGGGAAAGAGTGTAGCTTCCTCTTCCTTTAGGGATGTCGGGCTGTGAGGGCTGAGCCCACCACGGTGTGGGGCAGGGAGGAGAGAACAGGAAGCATCGAGGTAAGGGCTCTCAGGCTCTCTCTCAAGGTCATCAGCTCTGACTCACCGTCATTCTAGGTGCTTCTCAATAGAGCTGCGTCCTACAGGGTGTTCACAGACTTGAATTTTTGCACGTTACCACATTTATCTGCCGGAGCGCTCCTGCATAGGTTCAAACTGTCAAACTTCCGGTTGGCAATCAAGAACTTGCCTTGTCTTCCCCAGTGGTGGATTCCAGCATGAAGTGAGGACAACTTGTGAAGGAGAAATAAATTCTTGTCGGTCTGTAAAGCGCATTTGTAATCTGTAGAGTCCCAAGTGGCCACATGCCTCAGATTGAGAAAGGTAATGTCATCAACTGGAAGAAACTATGAAACTCTCAAACAACTCACCTCATTCAATAGGACACTCTGGTGGCTTAGTGGGTAAGAGTTGCGCTGCCAACCGGAAGCTATGTAGTTCAAATCCACCAGCAGTTTAACAGGCGTGCGATGGGCAATAATCTCTTCTTGATTGATTACTTACTGCTTCTGAAAACAAGCTGGAGGGTCGGCTATGGGTCATTTCTGACTCCCAACAGCTGTCGATTGTGTCTATCAAAGCGTTTAGGAGGAGTGGAATCCTCCAGCTATGGTGACAGTAATAGAAGCTTTCCTCTCTGCCCTTAGGCTGCTAGTGAGAAACGGAGCAAAGAAAAAACCCAAGGGAAACACATCTAACACTGCCCAGTTTGAAGCCAACTTAGAGTCTTTAGTGTCTTCAGTAGAGGGTAGATTGGTAGGTGCCCACCAATCTCATCATACCTGGGACTGAGAAGTGTCCCAGAATATGGGGCTTGCAAACTAAAACAGGGCTGGTTCCTTGTAAAGCAAGAGGATTCATAATGCTGAATGTGAGTTGCGACAGGAGCACAAGGTTGTGTCCTGTTAGCTGTGGTCGAGCTGACCCTGGACTCAAGGTGACCCCATGCACAGGGGCGTTTGATGCCTCTGGAGTTCTGCCCCGTGACAGGTGATTCTGGAAGCCTGGACCACTGTCACCCATGGTGTTTTCACCGGCTGATCTCCATACATAAATTCCCTTGCCTTCTTTCCTAATCTAGCTTATTTTTCAGTTCCACTGAAGCCGTTGAGCAACAGGCGAGGCCGCACTGAAAGACCATGCAAGGAATGCCACGTGGACACTGAGTCACCACTGCTCCCAGCACGGAGGGCACTGGGAGGCACCAAGCACGGCTCTCAGCCTTTGCACACATTAACCAGTTTACGAGCAGGGAGCTAGGGTCTTTCTCTTCCATGGTGGATATTAGTTTCTTTGTTGGCATAATGAGACTGACAGAGATCCTCTTGGTGGGAGGAGTGTGAAAAATCTGAAAGCCGTCCATTTACCTGCCAAACAGTGAACTCTGGGGACACTCAAAGACCCAGTCACCCCAAGACATTTATAAAATATCTAGATATTTGAGCCTTACATGTGGCTTCAAAGCCTTAGGATGAGAAAGAGGTTTTATGCTGTCTTTTGTTTTCCTTTCCTTCTTCAAAAATACTTAAATATCAACTTTAATTCAGATTTCTCTTCCAAATTGGCTCCCTAAACGGCCAACTTTTTTCTTCAATTTCTATTATGACATGAATGAAGGTTTACAAAGCACGCTGTTTTAAAAGGAATCTTTTATGCGTTAATAATAACTATTATAATTATTAATGACAATCTGAATTACAATATTCCATAGCATTAATTACAATAATTAATTACAATACCCCCATGGTCAGACTGTCCATTTATTCCATATTATCTTTTCCTTCACCCATTATTAATGATCCTAAATTATCTATTATTTCCCCCACCTGCTGTATACTAGAATGATTCTCTGTGTGTAAACCCTTCTCTAGCTTTTTGTATTTGGGGTCTTGCACAGCATTTGTCCTTTTGTGATGGATTTAAGTTTTATCTTCGTAATGCAGAAGGAGCCAGACCCATTTGCCTCTAAAATCTCACTCTGCTGAATTCCTGAGATAAGCTGGGCCTTAAGCACTTGATTAAAGGCAACTGACTTTCCTTCAGAGCTTGGAGCTTTTAAATCGGCTAGTTTCCTTCTCTTTGTCCGTCACCAATCTGCAACTTGAGGAGAGCAGAGAAACAGGGAAAGGAGAAGGAATGAGGATCATTCTAGACTTCAATGCCCCTCAGAAGGGGGCCAGGCAGGAAGGCAATAAAAATTCTGTCAAGGAAATCTGTACTTGTGTTTCACTCTCTGCTTGTGCTTTTAATGCAATCTCCTGAGGTTAGCAACAGCAGGCACTCCCCTGCCACCCTCAAGTGTGAGGGAGAGTCAGCTAACAAAACACAGTTTATTAGAAGAGGCTCTACTAGTGACCTTCCTGTGGGGTACACGAGGGTTGAGAGGCAGTTACAAGTGAACTAAACCAAGTCATGCTTTGGAGATGGGGAGGGTTGGTTTCCAGATCACCTTGATAAAGCAATCATTACAATAAAGCAAGAGCCACATGGAACTAACTGTATTGTTGTTGTTTCCCAGTGCATTATGAAAGTCATATCTCCACTCTATTTCAGGCGACTAGGTGTGTGATAGCATCATACAAAGGTTTGAAATAATGAGGTAATTACCACAACATGGCAGAGACACGAAACATGGCTCCAATTGACTTGTTCAATGCAGGGTTGTTGTGAAAAATAAATAGCACTAGAACAAGCTATGTCTGGATATATAGTTTTTATAGTGCTTAAGTCACCTGAGTCCATCTCATTCCTGGAGTGGTTACTGTTCGGTGCACTCTTCCTATCTGGGTTCTTCTTGTTGCGTGCCTTGGGATCCACAGCCGGCCCCCTAGCAGGTTTTCAAAGGCAGTAAATTTCACAGGAGGAGATTGTCCATCCTTCTCCTGAGGAACAGCTGGTGGATTCTTCATGTTAAATAAACTCTCTATTCTCATCATTTAAGAATGACAAAAACAGGAGTTCAGGCTTTTCTATTCAAGCAGAGAAAGTTTTATTAGCAAACTATCTCCATATCTTTTTTTTTAAGGGTTTCAAATGTACTTTATTTCTTCAATAATGTCTTATTTTAATGAGTACATAGTGCTTTTCCTCGACATCAATTATAAGTTGATTTTGAAAACAATTCAATATTATACCACTAGCTGATTTGATTATTGATCTCTCCATTCCTTTGGGGTGACTCTGCCAACAGGGGACAAGTTCCATACTATCCCAATTTGTGTTGTTGTGTAAGCCCACATAGCAGCACAGAAAGTAGTTCCAAAAGCTAAGATAGCATTACCATATTTGTCATGGAAATCAGGTACACGTTTCTGGTGGCTTTGTCTTACCATTATTTGCTTAATGCTTCAAACTTGAAGACGACTTACTGCGGTTTTAGCTAAGGGAAACATCATGAAGAAGTAAACGGAACTCTGGTAACTGCTGCTGCTGCTTAGGAAAAAATCCTGAAGAGTACCCTTTCAAAAAGACTCCTGGCAAAAAAAACCTATCTCCCTATCTTTTCAAACTGTATGCAGAACAGATTATCCAGGAGGCTGGGCTTGATGAGGAGGAATGTGGCATCAGGGTTGGAGGTAGACTCACTAACACTCTGCATTGTGCAGATGACACAAACCTGTTTGCTGAGATTAAGGAGGACCTGAAGCGCTTGCTGCAGAAGGTCAAGGACTGCAGCCTTCAATACGGATTGAAGCTCAACATCAAGAAAACAAAGATTCTCACCACTGGGCTGGTTGTCAGCATCACGATAGATGAAGAGATTAAAATTGTTGACAACTTCAGTTTGCTTGGGTCTACGATCAACACTCTTGGCATCAACAGCCAGGAAATTAAAAGAAGAATTGCAATGGGAAAGCTGGCTGTCAGAGACCTCTCCAAAGTACTGAGGAGCAATGATGTCAGTCTGGAGACTAAGGTGCACCTGATACAGGCCATGGTCTCTGCAATCACTTGCTGTGCATCAGAGAGCTGGACAATGATGAAGGATGATAGAAGGAGAATTGATGCCTTTGAGCTTTGGTGCTGGAGTATTGAATATACTAGGACTGCTAGGAGAACAAACAAGTTTGTTGGTGAAGTTTGAGGGTCAAGCCAGGCTGCTCCTTGGAGGCAAGAATTCCGAAGCTTCATCTGACATACTTTGGACATGTTGCAAGGAGGGTCCAGTCCTTGGAGAGGGACGTCATGCTTGGGAGGGTGGAGGGACAGTGCAGGAGAGGAAGACCCTTGATGAGATGGATTGATTCAGATACTGGGGTAATGCAATAGGCATGTCGGAGACAGTAAGATTAGCACAGGATAGAGCAGGGTTTCGGGCTGTTGTAGATAGGGTCGCTATGAGTCACAGGTGACTTGATGGCACATAACAACCACTTAAAAAACAGCTGTGGGTAGAAAAGGCGTCAGTTTATTTCACGAGAGTTGCCAGACCCTTTAAAAGCTCTGGAGGTGGGGAAAGACGATCGTGTTTATTCACTAGAGGGTGGGGCTTTGAGGGAACCTATCAAAAGAATAAGGCCTCATGTTTATTCATCAAGGAGGCGGGGACTCAGCTGGGATTGGCCCCCACGTGGGCGGGATCAGGATGAGGCGCATGCGCACGTGTTCTTTTAAAGATGGCTGGGCGTGGCGCGGAGCATGCGCAGAAAGTCAAGTGGCCGCGTGCGCGCGGGGTTCCGCACACCTGTGCGTGGTTTTGAAGCCGCCCTTCGCCAGGTGAGGCGCGTGGTCGCCGCAGACATGCCCTTTCAGGATGACCACCCTCTAGGAAGGTCACCCTGGGGTGACACCTCTTGAGAGGGAGGGTCTGGGGTTGACCAGGCCACTCTTTTAGGGTGTCCTGGCGGATGCTGGCTGGCCTGCTCAGAACCATCTCAAGGCAAATACTTTGATTCAGCCCATCACGAAAAGGGAAGGAGAAAAGACGAAAGTCCGTGATTGAGAACAAACCTCGCGGAAATGCAGCTAAAGTTGAAAACAGTTGACATTTTCCTTCCCATTTCCTTGAAAAGGCCATCCTGGATAATAAGGTCAGAAGGTGCTATTATTATTATTGTTTTAATAGAAGGGATGGACGCGCAGCTATAGAGTGCAGGGTGGTGTAAAAACAGTGAAAGGCTTTAGATTTGATGAGCTTTTCCTCAAAACTGGCCCCCTAGCCCCGAAAAGGCAGTTCTCCTTAACATGTTATTACAGCGATGTTCGGGCTTTGAAAACGTTACTTTGTTGCCTGTGGCGGTGACTTGGCCTTGACCCACCCTTACAGCATCTAGCGAGTATCAGAGCCAGCCCACCGCATGGGAGGAGGTCGGCCATCATTTACTGAGCAGCACCTGCTGGATTTGAACCGCCGGCCCTTTGGGTTGGTGGCACAGCTCCTTTTCACCAGGCGACCAGAGGTTAGCAAAAATAGGCTCAGGCCTCCGTGCACACGTTCTGGGGAGCTTTACAGGTTTCGCCTACATTTCTGAGAATTGGCAGAAGCTGTAGGAGTCATTTCAGGCTGCCCTCTTGCTGACCGGTAACCCACCAGATTGTTCTGTAGGTAACTCTGGTGGCCTAGTGAGCAGAGGGTTGGGCTGGCAACCCCAAAGCGGGTGGTTCGAATCCACCAGCTGCTCCGGGAGAGAAAGATGGGCATTCTCCTCCCATGTGATTTGATTTACAGCCTCTGAGAACCTGGAGGATCTAACTTGATGCCAAAGAGTTGGTTTGAGTTCGTTTTGTAGGAAGTCGAGCTGCTTAATCCAAAGGCCAAGCCTCTCAGAGGGGCCCGAGGATGCAGAGGGACAAGACGTGACTGGCAGCCTCAGGAACGTGATGGAGGGTCAGCTAGTAGTCAGTTCCTCTCCTGTGTACCCTGAAGCCTGTTCCGGTCAAGGTTATGTTCCCCCGGCTGCTGTGGGCTGAGTCCATTCCCACTGCTGGTCAGATGCTATGTGGCAGCTCCAGTGAGCTATAGAATAGAGTAGCTGTTGCCTAAGGCATTTCTCAGTATGTGGATTAACTTCTGGCCCACTGCATGTGTCGGGGACTGAGCGGCCTCACAACAGCCCAGTGTGGGGTGTGTTAAACCTTCTGTACAGGGGAGGGGCAGAGAGGGATGGAGGCCTGAGGGACCTGTGGGCAGCAAGGGAATTTAGAAGCTGGAAGGAACTGAGCTCTTTGTGTAGAAATTCAGGAAGAAGAAAATGAGGAAGGAACTATTCACCTCTGGTGGCAATAATATTAACGATTTTGTTGATAGCTGATGTCAAGGGTATTCTGACAATCCCACAAACAGCACAACAGTGTTTTCCAGTCCTGTGGCACCTCTGTGATCGTTGATCGGTTTGGTTCATTGTGTGACCGCTGTACACTTGACGCTTCCACATGTTGTTAGGTGCAAGTGAGTCTGCCTCATTGCAACACTCTGTCGGACAGTACACACCCCTGCCCCATCCTGCTGGGCTTTGCTCTGTCCTGCCCAGCATGATCTCCTTCCTTAGGCTCTGGCCCCTGATAAAATGCCCAAAGTAAGACAGGTTGCTTGGAAGGAGCACACTGGCTGCGCTTTTGGATTCGATGTTATTTGCCAACGCCGGAAGTCAGGGCGAGGATGTTGACTGTGGATCCAAGCAAGATGACACGACGATTGGCAGTTTCAGTCTTTTCCCCCACGTATCCGAATCCCCATCAGGATAGACTCTTGTCTCCATCATTAGGACCTACCAGGTCTTTCTATCACTCTGTGGGGTCACACATCTTCTGTTGTGATCTGTCAGGTTTTAATTGCCTTCTTTTTTTATTATTATTAAATTTTATTAGTTTTAATGAACATTTACAGGGATTTTGGGTTTTCATTCCTTCATTGCTGCACCATTCTCTCTACCCTCCTCCCCAGTTCGTTCTTCTTTCCCCCTCCATGTCTGTTTTAATTGTCCAATTGCCACAGTGCTTGTCAAAGCCAGTTCTGATTAATCTCCTTTGTCAGTGTGTCCTTTGCCATTCCCTATCACTCCTCCCTGAGAGAGACTTCACCCTGATTCATAAGGAAAAGGGGATGGCGTATTCTCTTAGCTACTTCCTGCTGAAAAGGGACGCTGTGGGTTTCAGGGTGAAGATCTTCTCTCACTACTCTAAAGGGCCCCTTTGGCAGTAAGAAACACATACACTATTATGGAGATTGATTTTGGAATTTAGATGCACTGTTATTAATTGTGCTTAGCCGTACATGTTCATATCTTTGAAGATGTATCATGGGGGGGTTGCAACCTAGAAGACACAAATTTATAAGTACATGAGTCAAAAATTATGGAAAAGTAAAAGAAAAGATTCTTTCATTGTTTTCAAACCCTCTCCCAGGTCCCCTCCACCATGTAGCCATCGCTCTAGACTCCTATGATGACAGAAATACCTAGTCACATACCTCTTTTAGACAGTTTTCTCCCTCCTCTGTTTCAGTGCAGTATACATTATTGAACCCATCTTACTCAGTCTCTCCCCAACCCCGAGGTTAGTCCCATTCTACAACAGTGGCATCATGCCATATTTGTCCTTTTGTGACTGGGATATTTCACTCAGCATAATGTTCTCCAGAGTCAACCATTTTGAGTAATATTGCATAAGTTCCTTGTTTTTCAATACAGCATAGTATTCCATTGTGTGAATATACCACAGCTTCTCTAGCCATTTGTTTGTTGATGGGCACTTAGGTTGTTTCCAACTCCTTGCTATTGTGAACAAAGCTGCAATAAACATGGGTGTTGCATATATCTGCTTGGATGTCAGCTATGGTCTCTTCAGGGTATATTCCCAGTAGTGGAATTGCTGGGTCAAATGGTATGTCTATTTGCAACTTTTTGAGAAAGCGCCATACTGCTTTCCACAGGGGTTGCACCATTTTACACTCCCACCAACAGTGAATCAGGGTTCCAGTTTCTCCACAACCTCGCCAGCATTTGTAGCTTGCTGTTCTGTTAAATTTTGCTATTTTGACTGGGGTGAGATGATATCTCATAGTTATTTTAATTTGCATCTCTCTTAGGGCTAGGGATTTTTAGCATTTCTTCATGCGCTTGTTAGCCATCTGAATGTCGTCTTCGGTGAAGTGTCTGTTCATATCCTGTGCCCATTTTTCTATTGGATTCTTTACCTTTATCTTGTTGTGGTGCTCAAGTATTTCATAAATTCTGGATATAAGTCCCTTATCCTGTTGGAGAAGTTTTTGGATGTGCATAGGGATTTGAGTCTTAGAAGATCCCATTCATCTACGTTATCTTCTCCTGGTTGTAGGTTCTCCTGGTTGTAGGTAATTGCCTTCTTTTTAGGAAAAGATCATCAAGCCTTTATTCCCAATCTGAAATATTAAGAGGGAGAAGAAGACTATTCCTAGTGTTCCATCTTCCTGTGGAAGTAACACTGAAATCTGTCCACTTTGGGCGATCTTGCTGGTATCTGAGATAGTGATAGCATCACCGCAACATTTCAGGTTGACAAACTGGTTGGTGGGTGATGGGAAAGGGACAATTTTGCTCCAATTACTGAGTGACTAGAGAGCTCTGCAGGCCTAGTGATAAGGAGTTGTGCTGTCTATCTAAAGGTAGGAAGTTCGAATCCACCAGCTGTTCCAGGGCAGATAGATGAACCGTTAATAGATGGACCATGTGATTGGCGGGAGGATCAGCTACAAGTCAGTTCCCATTCATTGGTAATGAGCTGAGTATATGCCAAAACCCATGGTGCTCTCACCCACACTCCTGTAATCCCACCCACGATGCAGCGGGCTCAGTGTGACTGTTCCCACTTGATACATGAGGAGACCGAGGCTCAGAGAGGATGGTGCTTTGTCAGGACCCTGTCGCTAGTAACCACCACGTCAGGAGTTCAGCCCGGCCTGTAAAGCATTGATAGAACCTTTGTGATAACTTTGGTGCTCTTTCTCTGAACACTTCTCGCGGGGCTCCAAGGGTCCCCCACAGCCCTTGAAGCAGTATGGTCTGCAGTGGTCATCAGGAGGAAGTAGCTTTGTCCACAGCACAGTACAAGTTTTAGTGCCCAGCGGGTGGAGTGAGCCCTGCCCCTTTCTGCTGAGGAAACCAGTGAAGCTTCCTGTAATGCCAGGGATGCATGGGGGTGGCATTTGCTTGGGCTCCATGCACAGACATGGCCCTCTGTTTCAGCTTTGAAATAGGCACATTAGGTCCTCGGGCCTCTGCTGTGAAAATGGGATAGAGGAGTCAGCAGATGGGCCAGCGTGGGGTGAGAACGCCAATCCTTGGAGTTAATGCACCTGTTTGGGGGGCCCTTATTGTTGTTATATGTGCTGTCAAGTCAGAACCGACTCCTAGCTGACCCTCCAGCAGGTTTTCAGTGGTCATAGATGACCCAGGAGGAGACTGGCCATCTTTCGCCCTTGGAGAAGCTTGTGGATTTGAGCCCCATGCCTTTGGTTGGCAGTGTAGCTCCTTAACACTAGCCCACCAGAGCTCCAGACTCTGAAACCCACACGCCCATCCGCTGGCCTCCGGTCAGTTCTGGCCCACGACAACTGGTGTGTCCCCAGATCCTCCTGTTCTCTGAGGCCTCTTGGCTGGAATCTCTGTGAAACTAGATTTCAGAGGTGACTCTGGGTGGTTCTGAACCACCGACTTGAAGGTTGTGCCGGTGGAGGTGAGCATTTGTGCCCCCAGAGGGGGCCCTGGCTGGGTCAGCGAGGCTTCTGGCTTCAGTGGTCAAGTGGGGGGCTGTGATCCTGATCCCTGAGTGGCCCCTGGCCCTGCAGCTCAGAGCCTCTGGCAGCTGTGACCGCTAACCGACCTTGGCACTTCTAGAAGCTGTAAGCACTTACTGAACGGGGACCCAGGAGATTAGGACTTTCTCAGGGGAGCAGAATAATTCCCCAGTGGGGTTCACCACCCACCCTCAAGTGCCCGCTTCCCAGAGTCAGGGGCTCTGGGGTCCCTGCTCTTAGAGGTGGAGGGTCAGGGGCTTTTGGCTAAAGGTCACGGGAGGCCATAGGGGACCCATCACCCACCCGCAGGGTGGGGAGACAGTGGAGGTCGTGGGGTGCCCCCA
>NW_006399761.1:711591-712257 GCF_000299155.1 Elephantulus edwardii
AGAACAAGGGGAAGGAGAGAGGGGGAGAGGAGAAGAGGGGACGGGAGGGACAACAGGGAGGGAGGGGAGAGGAGAGGGGACGGGAGACGGGAGGGGGACAGAAGTGGGGGCCGGGGCGGTGGGCAGGGCGATGGGGCGGGGAAGGGGCAGGTCCAGGGCTGAGCCCTGAGCGCGGAGCACCGGTGTCCTGGCCCCGCTGTCCCGTCCCCGCTGACACCCACGCTCCGCTGTCCTCTCCCGTCATGTCCCTGCTTCCCGCCTGACCGGCTGCTCTGCCCCGCAGACCCGGTGCCCCGTGGACGCCTCGCTGTCCTCCCGGCTGCCCCCTGCTCTCACCCCACCCCGGTGCGCCCCGTTTCCCTCGCAGAATCGCCCTGCTGGACCCTTCACCCCGCTCCTCCCGGACCATCTCCCACCCTCTCGGGTTCACGGGCGCCCCTGGCCTCCCTGCTACTTCACTGCAACCTGAAGTGGAAGTGCGTCTGTCCGTCTGTCCTGCGGGAACAGCCCGCGGCAGGGTGGCCAGAGCTCAGCCAGCCTGGGGCCAGGGGCAGCGCCGCTGGCCGGGGACCCCAGCGCGCGGCCCATCCGGGGAGCAGGTACCGCGCCCCCTCCTGCTTTCCCACTGCCCATGTGACCCCTCCTCCCCTCCCCCGCCCCCTCCCC
>NW_006399761.1:712357-736786 GCF_000299155.1 Elephantulus edwardii
TTCCCCTGCCTCCTTCCCCGCTCCTCTCCCCCATCTCCTGCCCTCCTTCCCTGTCCCCCACCCCCTGCCCCATCCTGGCTCTGGACCTGAGAGTTTTAGACCCCAAGCTCGAGCAGGGAGCCCTCCACTTTGCAGAACAGTCCATGAACTTGGGGTCCAGAACTGCTGGGTCGGGGGGCTCTGGGCAGCTGATGGAGGGACAGGGTACAGCTCAGAAGGGCCTGGGAAGGCCAGGGCACCGGGATGTTGGAGCTGTGAGCTTCTAAGAGGAAGCCTCAGAAGGTAAAGATAGTTCAGCCGCACAGATGATCAGATCCACACTGTACAGGACAAGTCTTCCAACTCTGATTTGGGAAAGAACCAATCTCCCTTTCATAAACAAGGGAGTCCTGATCTGCTGGGTAAGGAGCCGTGTTGGAGACCCAAAGTTGAGCAGTTCAAGTCCTCCAGCTGCAGGATAGCACACATAGTTTGCATTTCACAGCTAACCTCAGAGGGAGCTCTGGTGGCCTTGTCCGCAGGGAGTTGCACTCTAACCCAGGGGGTGTGAGTCTCTGGTGGTTCAAAGCCAAGTTCACCTCATCAGGAGAACGTTAGACCACCTCCTCTTGTGTAATTGCAGCCTCTGAACCCCACTGAAGGGTCATCTGTGAGTGCCTTCTAACTGGACAGCAAGCAACAAGTTGTTTTGTGGAGCTGAGGTTTTTATGAAATTGACCCACTGCAGTGAGTTTAATAATCAAGCAGACAGCTCTTCTCTTAATCTGAAGGCTGGGGTGGGCGGGGGGCGGGGAATAAGATTATAGAAAGAATTTTCTCATTTTGAGTTCTTACTTCTGCAATAATGTCCTTAGAACTTTGGTGACTGTCAGTCGGCATTCACTGTGGTCAGCGGGAACGATATGAGTTAAATGTGATTAAAAAAAATACAAAGGTCAAGTCCATTTAAATGAATGTAGCTCCTTGACCTACATGCATCGAATCCATATATATAGACCGTGTGTGCAGGATGTGACAAATGCTTCCCAGGGAGCACCAAGGATCCCAAGAGTTCACCATCAGATTATGTGTGAAGTGGTTTTCCGTGTCTCAAAAGGAAATGTTTTCAAAGGGAGTTCTGACGCTACACAGGGATTGATTTTTGGGTGAGGCAGTCAGGAGTAGGTGACAAAGGGGCCGTGGGGCCAGAGGGACGGAGTTCTGACGCTGGAGGTGGCCACAGATGGGGAGGGAAGAGAAAGTGAGAGAGATTTAGGATACAAGTAAAAGAAATGAATGTCTGAGCATGGATGATGAGAGAAAAGTGTTTAAGAGCTGGCCTAGTGTTTAGTGGCCAGTGGCCAGTGGTGGGGGTGGTTAAGGGCAGGAGGGGATTGTCCGTCTCTGTTCCCTGCAGCAGGTGGTCAATTCAAACTGCATACCTTTGTTGGCAGAACAGCTCTTTACCACTAGGCTCCCCACCCCCGAGCTGAGCTCCCTGGTGTCATCAAAACGGAAGAGACAGAACTGAATACACTTACACATTACAAAGGCCGTAACTGATTCCTTGCACACCTTGTGTGGAAAGGATTCAGTGGGAATCTAAACCATTATATAAACCTTCACAGAAGACCCCCTTAAACATTATTTCAAAAAACAGGAGGGTCGGTTTGAGGTGTTAGATGCAGAAGGGGTATAAACTGTGCTGAGTATGTTGAGCTTGGCCTGTGAAGGCTGCGGGACTCCCTGAGAGGTTGGACAGCAGTGGGAATGTGAGGTGCTGACTAAGCCTGGTGACCTCATCTACTACTCCTTATGACATGGGCTGGTCCGGCAGGAGGAGGAGGAGGGAGAGAAAGAAGAAGGCCAAGAAGGGATGCTGGGGAAGTGCTTCGAGGTGGGTTTGGGGTCAATAAACCAAAGACACCAAACTCATTGTCAAGTTGATTGCGTTCATGGCGGCCTTCCCATGGGAAGGGTGGGTGTGTGAGGCCACAGCCTTTATGAGAGGAGACTGCTTCTTCCCCTTGGGGCGGCTGGTGGTTTCAAACACTTTTGCCACCAGCGCTCTTTGGGTTGGCCATGCTTTTTTCATTCTCATTGCTGGGGAGTGGGAGCCCCTCCCAGCAGACCCTCCACTGGACTTCTGAGGCTGTCAGTTGCCCACTGTCCTTCCAAGGAGCCAGTGGCCTCCCTGCGGACATTACCACCAGCACCCCTTTAGGTTAACTGTGGTCGAGCTGAGTATGACGCATCCATGATCAAGTGCAGACTATTAGTGCTCTGCAGGGCCCGAGGTGGGGAAGAGATGGGGCTGGCAGATGCCAGAAAATACCCTTCTGTGAGGTCTGCCAGGAGCATTTCATCAGACAGGTACAGCAGGTCACAGCTTCCTCGTGCTGCTGGTTGTGTCGGTTTTATGAATTCATGCGTACGACAACAGGAATACCTAGAGGACGCTGCGGTTGTCTACTCAGGTGTAGCAGAGCATTCATTACGTGACAAGGTGTGATGGGGACGGTGGCTAAATCTAGTACTCAGGTCTCAGCAAAAATAAAGCGGCCAGCGGTCAGCTCTGGGTAACTGCTGTCAAGCAGGAATGGAGGCAGAGTCAGCCAAGGAAAGCAAGAGATCTGCAATTTTATGTGAAATATCCTGCTTTTCTCATGTTACCAGTAATGTCAAACTTTTCTGCTCCGTGAAGGCTCGGTCACGCATCTTTGAGCTACTCTTGGAGTCTCTGCCTTAGTCAATGGCCTTGGTGTGATGGGGCCAAAGCAGTTAGAGGTTGAGTGATCAGAGGAGGAGAGGAGAAGAGGGAGCGTTAACAACTCCTTCTAGAAGTTGGAGGTAAAGGAAGAGAGAAGGGCAGTGGGGCAGTGAGCGTCAGGGGAAGGCGTTTGGGGGCAGGAGAGCTGAGGGAAAGAGAAGGCCCAGGCGAGGCAGGCAGAAGCAGGGGGATGAGTACCAGGATCCAGCAGGAGGAGACTGCAGCTGTGATAAGAACACAGGGGTCTGGATGGGAGGAGGTGGAAAGATGGTGCAGTTCATGCCCACTGGCCTTTATTTGCTTGGCGAAGTGGGGCAGGAGAGGGGCAGAGGAATGGCACGGAGTGAGCTGCAGAGGGCAGGAACCCTTCCCTTGCAGAGCTGCCTGGTTTTTCTTCTGGAGGGCTCTTGAACCTGGGTTCCGGGGTTGAGCGTGAGGGGGGCTGATGCCTGGTACCTGTGAAACCCAGGGTCAGGGGGCTCCTTCTCTTTATGTGGTGTGTCCTCTGAACCATTCTGCTCACTCATGCCAAGTTTGGTCCTGAGTAAGTGGCAGTGAGTAAGAGTCCAGTGGACACTCTATCTCCACCAAGCCCCGGTGCCCGCCGGGCTCCCCCTCTGCCCTCTGCAAGGGAACATCCTGCGGAGAAGACTGGGTCAGTGTGCTCTTTGCTGGGCACGGATTGGCTAGTTTGGTTGGGAAAGGAAGGAGTAAGGAAGTGGACAGTGGGATGAAAGAGGAGTTGACATAACTGAGCATGAGGGGGCCCCAGGAGAAAGAGGCGAGAACAGAAAAGGCTTCTGGGCTAAGGGGGGACAGAGGCTGGAAGGAAGGGGGAGTCTTGATGAGGGTTAGGTGAGAGCTTGGATCAGGTCAGGACTTGATGGGGTTGGTGAGACGGGAACAGGCCCTGGGGAATATGAGGTGAGATGATGAGGCAGGGAGGAGTTGGAGGTGACTCCTGAGTGTGGACTGTGCGTTTGTGTGGCTAGAAGGGCTTTTAGCCAAGATCTGACCCTGCTCTGCCCACCTCTTCACAGTCTGTCCGACAGCTCTGTCCCTTGCTGACTGGGCCTGACCGGCACATTTGCACCTCGGGGTCTCTGGGATATTTTGTGAGCTGCTCTTGTCCTCTTTAAGTCTCTCTCCAAACGCCTCCTTCCTGGAGTCTTTCTTTGATGACACTCCCTAGTGGATCTCCTACGAGTCGTATTAGTTTTCTTCAAAACACCTAGCATATCTCAAATAATTATTCATGTATTTCCTGTCTGTCTCTCTTAGGTGCTAATACGCTGGAGAGCACAGGCGTGTAACTCTTTTTCACAGCTTTCTTTTCCAGCCTCTAGAATGTCTGGCACGTCCTTGTTGTTGTTG
This sequence comes from Elephantulus edwardii, assembly GCF_000299155.1. Classification (NCBI taxonomy): domain Eukaryota; kingdom Metazoa; phylum Chordata; class Mammalia; order Macroscelidea; family Macroscelididae; genus Elephantulus; species Elephantulus edwardii. The sequence continues at coordinate 716,481 of NW_006399761.1, forward strand.
CTGTGTGCCGTTGCCTCAGCACCAACCCCTAGCTGGCCCTCCAGCGCCGTTTCAGAGGCAGTAAATCGCACAGGAGGAGACTGTCCGTCTTTCTCCCGCAGAGCAGCCAGTGGATTCGAGCTGCATGCCTTTGGGATTTCAGAGCAGCTTCTTACCACTAGCCTGTCATGTAGTAGATGTTCATGAAAGGTTGAAAGAAATATGTTTGGGATGTGTGAATTTGGTGTTAGAGGGCTGAGTTTTGGGGTGCCTGGGAGACGTCAGTGGCTTTTTAAAAAGAGAAGGTGGATGTCAGTACCGTGATGCCCCTGCCTGGGAAGAAGGTGGCCCCATGGTACACGGTATAGGTGTATCGTGTGCACAGCTGACTGTCCCTTGAAGCAATACACTGGGAGCTGGGTCATTTGGGACTTGTAGGTAGCCTCGTGGTAAAGAGTTCAGCTCCCAGCCCAAAGGCACACGGTTCGGATCGACCAGCTGTTCTACGGGATAAAGTTGGACAGCCTCCTCCGTGTGATTCTGACTCAGTGGCATATAACAACAACAACAATAATTGAAAGTTAAGCAGCTTGACTCCACCAGCCAGTTTGTGGGGGAAGATGTGGGAACCTGCTTCTGGAAAGTCGGCAGCGGTGGAACGCTGGTTGGGCACTTCTGCTTCGTCCTGGAGGGTGGCTGCAGGTCAGAATGCATGTGAAGCAAGAGGCGTCGTCTTTTTGATTTGCACGTGCTCAGCAGAAGCTCCCACACACTTCTGCATGAGGCCTTGGGCGTGATGCTGCCCTGGAGTCTGAATTCAGACCAGCTCCTTCCGTTGCTGTTAGCTCAGTGAGGACCTCATCCGTGTCCAGCCCGTAGACATAGGAATCCAGCCTTGCTCGGAGCCTGGACTTAGTTCTGCTGCCATGGTTGTTAGGTGCCATTGAGTCGAATGTGACACATAGCAGCCCTGTGAACAACAGATCTGACCCCTGGCCTGGCCTGTGCCGGCCCCTCATCTCCGACACACTTGAGCCCATTGCTGAGGTCACCACGTCAGTTCGTCTCGGTGGGACTGACCCTCCACTCTTCTCAGCGTGGCATGTTAGGGAACCCGCCTCCCTCCTGTGTGGTCTCCTCTCTCCTGGCTCTGGGCCCTCACGTCTGGTCAAGGGCACTCAGTGGACATCTCCCTTCGTTGACAGGGTCTCCAGCTGCTGAGCAGCTGCAGGACATCCTGGGGGAGGAAGATGAGGCTCCCAACCCCACCCTCTTCACAGAGATGGACACCCTCCAGCATGACGGAGACCAGATGGAATGGAAGGAGTCAGCCAGGTGAGGTGGGGACACTGCCTGCTGTGGGTGGCCAGAAGGGTCCAGGCTGGACTGGGCAACCAGTGGCCCCGTCCACCTTGAGCTCGGCCAGGGAGCCTCTTGATCCCCGAAGGCCCTCCTGCCTGCTTTCCTGAGCGTCCAGAGCAGAACTGGACTAAGGAGCAAAACCATTCAAATTACGATTTTGTCTTTATCCTTAAATGAAAAATGGGAAAGTAGCACTCTCTCGTATTAGACCATTAGCGGATTAGACCATTAGCAGATAACACCAAATGCTATATTGATCTGTGTCAATTGGTTGAAAGTAAGTGCTGTGCGGAGAAAGAAAAGTACCGAGCAGGTTGGAAGGCTTCTTGGAAGACAGAGAATGTGGACAAGGACGTTGAGTCCTGAGTGGCAGTGGAACGCCAGGTGGAGGGGTCTAGTAGGTGCTGAAGAAAGGGGTCTGGCAGAATTGGAGGCATGAAAGGAGTGAGGGAAGAAAGAGTGGTGTCTATGGGGCAGTGGAAGGAATAGGAGGGGCAGGAGCTGGGAGGAGCCGTGAGAGTGAAGTCATGGAAACCAGGGGGAGGACTGGGGGTGGCTGTAGCCATGTATCCTGGGACAGAGAGGCCACTGCTCTGAATGGAGCTGGTCAGTAGCTCCTAAGACCACAATGTGCCCGGGGAGAAAGAAGAACATGGTGGGAGGCAGTCGGAGGGGCTGGTAAGAGGAGCAGGTACCATTGAAAAGAAGGTGAGAGAGTCTGGAAGATGACTATATCTATGTTTCTCAGTTTTTGTGTGATGCTTTCCTTATAGGAGAAAATAAAATCCCATTTAATTGTCAAAACAGCCTGTGTGTGGCATCTGATCTCCTCTTAAGTTCAAAGGAGGGAGACAGAATTGATGAACCGTTCTAATTGGAGTCCTGTGAGGCAGAAGCCACACATGCCTACAAAATCTAACCTTTTTAATGTTCTAACACCAGCTGGCACTTCCTACTGTGTTCAGTAATTCTTTGCAATGGCCACACAGAACTCACGGTCAAACAGTTCTGTTTGTTAAGGGAGTCACAGGTTACAGTTCTGGTTCAGGAAAGACTCAGGGTACAAGTCATTCACTGGACAGCCTCCTCTCAGCTGTGCCCACGGACGGGCTTCTCTCTGTTCCTTGGCTTGACCTCTGCCCTCACTTGCCCAAGGAGCTCTTTTAAGCTCTGCTATCAAGTGCCAGAGACATCGTCATCCTCTGCCAGTAAGCCTCCGTCAAGCCGAGCCCTAAGCCTCTAAGCTCACTCTCTCTGTGGGTCAGCACACGCCCCGTGCCACCTCGTCCTGGCCCCACTGCCTCTGTTGCTGCTGTTCCCATCCTCTTTCTGACGTGACAGCTGGCTCGCTCAGTCTTCCTCTCTCTCATAGTCCCTCTCTCCTTCCTTCTCCTGGATCTAAAGGGCCCCAGAACAGGAAACTTCAGTTCCTAAGAAAGCATCCGGCAGCTTGCTGTTGGTGATGGTGAATTTCTCTTTATCTGCCTATGAAATGATTCCTTCTAAGCCTTTCTTATCCCCACCTTGAGATTCCATACCCCTCACTTGTGTAATCCCACCCCATAAAGGGTTGTTGTCGACTGACGGTAAAGAATATCAATAAGTATTAATAACGAGACAGAACACCAAGAATGTCTAAGTAAACAGAGGCAAAGCAGGAGGCGCGAACAGTTTGAACAACTCAAGTGCCGCCCAGGTTCCTTTTGCCTTTGTTGAAAATTGCCAGGGAGCAAACCACAAAGATAATTCTATGCAAATGAAGCTAAGCTCTCTCTACTGAAAATCTTATGTTTGACTCAGGAGGAAGAGGTTAGAAAATACAATACAAGAATCCTGTAAACATTTAAGGTTTGCCTTAGTGTCTACCCCTGTAAACGGTTAAGGATTGCCTTAGTGCTTCAGACTGGATTCCAGCTTGTATCCACACCTCCCTCATAACCTGATATAGCATTTGGTTTATTATAAATACTTAGTTTGAAATTTGGCTTCGCACAAAGGGTACCATGACCTTACTTCTATTGCTAGCAAGCTCTCGAGCCCCTTGGTGGACCACCTTATTTGCATAGTGCCACAGACATGTGATAAAAGAGACAAAGACTCTGGCTAGAAAGGCCCTGTGAAGTAATACGCCTAACCACACATTCATTTTGCTGTTAGGCGCCATTGACCCTGTGTGCAACAGATCCACATTTTGACCTGTTTTGTGGCAAACCCATAATCTCTGATGTGCTCAAGTTCATCATTGTAGTCACTGCAAGACAGTCTTGGTGAGGGTCTTCCTCTCCTCTGACTCTCCACGTTTGCAAGCTTGATGTCCTTTTCCAACAACTGACCCCTCCTGACCACATGCCCAGAGTCTGTTGAGATGACAGTTCACCATCCTTTTCTCTAAGGAACGCCGTGGTTACACTTCCTTCAAGACAGATTCGCCTGTTCGTGGGGCAGCCTGTGTTATATTCGGTACTCTTTGCCAACACCACAGTTCAAAGGCATCAGTTCTTCAGTCTTCCCTATTCATTGCCCAACTTGTGTGAGCATAGAAAGCAGGTGAAAATACCATGGCTTGGGTCAGGCACACCTTACTCTTGGAACTGATGTCCTTGCTCTTTTAAGAGCTCCTAGGAAGCAGATTTTCCCAACGTAACTCATCTTTTGATTTCTTGACTGCCACTCCCATAGATGTTAATTGTGGATCTGAGTAAAACGAAGTCCTTGACAACTTTAATCTTTTCTCCACCTGTCATGCTGTTGCCTGTTGGGCTAGTGGTGAAAAGTTTTGTTTTCTTCATCTTGAAGTGTAACCTATGCTGAAAACTGTAGTGTTTGAATTTCTCCAGTAAATGCTTCAAGTCCTCTTAACTTCCCACAAGTCTGGTGTGTCATCTGCAAACCACAGGATGTTAATGAACTTGCATTCAAGCTTGGTGGGATCGTCCCTTCTTTTCCATATAGTCCAGCTACCTGGGTTACTTGCTTATCATAAAAAAACTGAATAGGCATGGTGAAAGAATACAGCCACAGTAACTTTACTGAATTAAAATTCCATTTCACTGACTTCAAATGGGAAAAAGAATATTTCTAAGGAACAACATTTTGTTGCACTGAGTTGCGTTTGGAGGGCTATTGTCCACAGTAATATCTAGGAGCATTTGCTTCCCTGAGAATCAAGTTTCACTCCCTTGAAGGTGATATACTCTCCCAGTTTAGAACACGTGGAAGCAACCCCCATATATTCCTAGAACCTGTTCTCACTGGGACCCCCAAGATTTCAGAGCTGACAGCTTCCCCCAGCCATGAGCTGGAAACTTCCCTGACCTGTTTCTGTTCAAGGAGGGAACCTGGGCGTTATGCTGCAGAGTGGAAGGGAGCAGACTCTGTCAGACCCATCCTTCCCTTCTCTGGTTCTCAACTGTGCAGGCGTTTCTGGAAGGGACAGCTGGGTAGGCCACATATTCTGACCGCTATTGGCTAGTGCCTGCCAGGACACTCTCTGGAGTCACTACTTATTAGTCCATTCATTGGACTCGGTGCTGCTCACTGTGGTCTCGTTGGCTTTGACTGATGTTGCTCCCATGCAAACTGTAAATAAATGTGGCCTCATACTGTATTGTGAATCTCTCTCTCTCTCACATACACACACACACACACACACACACACACACACACACTATATAATCTGACATATATAATCATATATTCCTCCTAAATAGTATTCTCCCTCATCTGTTTCAATGCAGTATATATTAGTTATCCCCTTTTAGTTTCTCCCGCTGTCAGTCCGCTTTACAGCAGTGGAACTATGCAGTATTTGTCCTTTTGTGACTGAGATATTTCACTCAGCGTAATGTTCTCCAGGGTCACCCGTTTTGTATAATAATTCATGAGTTCTTTGTTCTTCAGTGCAGCATAGTATTCCATTGTGTGAATGTACCACAGCTTCTCTATCCATTCATTGGTTGATGGGCACTTGAATTGTTTCCAACTCTTTGCTATTATGAACAAAGCTGCAATAAATTTGGGTGTGCATTTATCTACTTGGGTGGCAGTTATGGTCTCTTTAGGGTATATCCCCAGTAGTGGAATTTCTGTGTCAAATAGTATTTCTATTTCCAACTTTTTGAGAAAGTGCCATACTGCCTTCCATAGTAGTTGCACCATTTTACACTCCCACCAACAGTGAATAAGGGTTCTAGTCTCTCCACAATCTCGCCAGCATTTGTTGTTTGCTATTCTGTTAAATTTTGCTCTTCTTACTGGAGTGAGATGTTAGCTTATAGTTGTTTTGGCGTCAAACTGTCTTGTAGGGGGGGTGTCTTCCTTTCCTTCACTGACCCTCCAGTGTTCTGAACATGATGTTCCGTCCCAGAGAATGAACCTGCCTCATCTCATTCAGTGACCGCTGAGGAAGAGGACTGCTGTGATCCCTGGCTTGCACTGAGATTTAGAAGGACAAGAGACTTGCCAGGGTCAGAGCGTATAGATAGCTGGGTCTGGATCCACGCCCCGGCCTGTCTGGCTCCTCAAATCTGGGGTTAAATAATACTGCACGCTTCCCTCATTTTCTCAACCAAACCTTGCCCTCGTCCAGCTTTTTGGATTCTGTTTTGACTTCCAAGGGGAAACGTAAACCTGGAGTCATTTCAGAGTCTCCTGAGTAGGTGATGCGTGAGGACAGCTATCTTGGCTGATGCGTGGAGAAAATCTGATGTCAGGACCTAGGAAAAGTGCTAACGAGCAAGGGTGTCAGTTTAAAGACTAAGGTGTGCCTGACCCAAGTATTTCCCAGTTGTTTCAGATGCTTCTGAAATTTGGGGAGTGAATAAAGATAAGAAGAGTTTGATGCCTTTGAGTTGTGGTGTTGGAGAAGAGTAGACTGTAAGAAGAAGAAACACGTTGGTTTTGGAGGAAGTGCGTCCAAGGATAAGAAAATAGTCTCATGTGCTTTGGACACATTGTCCCGAGGGGCCAGTCCAAGGCCAAGGACGTCATGATGGGAAGGTGGAGAGTCAGAGAGTACTAGGCAGACCTTCATTGAGGCGATTGACGATAGCCTGGGTCCAAGCATGTCAGAGACAGTGAGGACAGAGCAGGACAGGACCCAGTTCAGATCCATGGTTCATAGCGTCACTTTGAGTTGAAGTCAAGTCGATGGCACTTAACAACAACACAACAGTCCAAGCTGATAAGGGGCAGAGGGGGCTTTACAAGTGACCAGGGCTTAGCCTGGGTTCTACCTCAGAGGCGCTGAGGTCCGATAGCACTGCCTGCCCTGGACGAGGGCCCCTCTGAGGTCCAGAGACGGGGCATCTTCTGCATTCTGGTCAGGATCTAATCCCACATCCTCCGGCAGTTATGAGACCCAGACTCTCTAAGAGGCCCACGCACACCTGTTACTCACAAGCCTCTGCTGAGAGGCCCCCAGAGACCTACGGTCCGTCTCCAGAAAGTGAGTCACCGCCCCCCAGGCTCTCTGAATGTGGATCCCCTCCGCTCAGAGCACTGTGGGGCAGGCACTGTCTGCATGGCGGTAGGTTTCCTGTAAGCAGGAGTTTCGAGCTCAGTCTCTGAGAAAACCCTGGAAGGTTCTCAGTATGACCTGACTCAGACCAAGAATGAAGGGAATGTGGCATCTAGAAGTTACATGCAGAACCCGACTCCAGTCGTCGATAGGAGCAGCCTGAGAGCGGCTCTAGGAGCAGTTGGGGCCAACACTTGAAGACTTCGTTTATCTGCCTTCCCTTTCTCCTCTTCTGCCCCAGACCTTTTATCTCTCCAGTCAACTCCATCCAGTATCCAGTTAGGTAGCTGTGGGGAGCCTCGACTGAGGTCAGAAGGGTTTGACCACGAGGTCCACTGTGGCCTGAGTGGTACTTTCGGGTCTGCCTCCAGGCAAGCTGTAGATAGAGATGCTGGCGAACTGGCCTACTTGGGCTGAGTGTCGTCCCTCCAAAAGGGTGGCAAGCATTTCCCTTATCCCCTCAGCCACAGACTGGGGGTCCGCAAGGAAGCCAGAGGTCGCAGAAATTTCTAGAATCAGAAAATTCTCCTAGTGACTACGGAATCTCTTTAGGGTTGCTGTTCCAGGCCGTTGAGTTGATGCCCACTCTCAGTGGCTAACAGATTGAAGCATTGTCTGATTTTGCATCAGCCTTTCTCCAGGAACAGATGTGGCTGGGGGGCGAGAACGGCCTCACCCAGACGCTTCGGCCCTGGGAGGACGAGACGTCCAGCTCTGCTGGCTCGGTTCACAGGGAGTTGTGGTCCTGTCTCAAGGGCTCTGCCTCTGACGGTTCGAATCCACCAGCGGCTCCAAAGGAGAAGACAGATGCTTGTCTCCGGCGTTGTTTTCAGCCCTTGAGAACCCAGCGGAGGGTCCGCTCTGAGCTGGTTCTGACCAGCTGGCAATGAGGGTGAGTTTTCTGACCACCACATCGAAGAGAACAGGGGAGGAGACCCTTTAATAAAGGTATTTAATTTTCTGCGGGGAGTGCTTGCTTTATTGAGTTAGGAGATTAACGGGGTGAAAATCTCAAATCCGAAAGGAATTTTCCCTGGTGGTGCTTTGTTGGGGTTATTAGTTTGGGGGCTGTTTTGGTCTCTGGAAGGAGTCCCGCCTGGACGGATTTGAGTGGTTTTTGGAGCTGCGTTGAGCCTTTCTTCTGCGCACATGAAGGGGACTCTGTGCCCCCAGTCATTTCTGATGTGATCAATGTGCGTGGGCCTGACTGTTAATAACATAGATTTTCATCAACTCTTTAATATCCCCTGAGGGACATGCAGCTGGCCGTGTGCTGGTAATGACCTTGCCCAAAGGAAGGGCTGGATCAAGTCTGGTGGTGGCCACCCTGTCACTCGGCAAACAGTATACCCGGAATCCCATCCCCTCCCAAGCCCATGGCCACCATATTGCACAGGGAGTGGGGGGCAGGGAGAGGGACCTTGGAGTCCACTCGAGTGTGGAGGGCCCTTCAGGGTTACTCAGAAATAACCAGAGCTGAGTGCTTTCCAAGATCTGTGAAAGCAAAGTAAATTCCAAATCCAGGCTGCCTCTGAGCAGACCAACAGCACGGACCTGCCAGAAGGTTCTTAGGAGACACACATGCTCTGGGAACATTCCTGCACCGACTAGCAAAGGGCAGAAAGAAGGGGCAGGAGAAATGGGTCAGCTTAGTTGAGTCACACCCAGGTCACAACATTAGCAAAAGCCCTGAATAGCTCTTTGCACGTAGCTTGAACTTTCTGTTCAGCCCTGAAGCTGGTCCCCTTTAAGACTACTTAGAATGCCCTCCTAAGAGTATTTTCTTTCTTCATCTGAAGTAGAATGTGCCACCCACTAGTCTCACCACCCATCTGGAACCAGCCTGGTGGAGAGGGTCCACTCCCTGTGTGCCGAGCAGGGTAGGACACTATGGCTCCCGGCATGGACGGCTCCCAGCACAGGGGGAGGCATCAGCCTCACTGATTCGGTCACCTGGTGCTTACTGTGTTCTTGCTCCACGCAAGCTCTGAACCAGATGCGGGAGGTAGAAACATGGGCATGGCGGACGCCCCCTCCTGCTGCCCAGGCTCTCAGGCAGGAGAGGGCAGATGGGTACTCCACCAGGTATTACGTAATGAAGTGTTAGAAAAACACAGTGAAGGGCACCTGACCCAGACAGGAGGAGCCAAGGAAGGCTTCCTGGAGGAAGCAGTGTTTGATGTTGTAAGTCAGAGGTGAGGAGAGGGTGAAGATGGAGGGAGAGGCCTCTGGCCAAAGAAAAGTGGGAGCAGTCCCAGCTCCTTTCCTGTAGATTCAGGGCCAGGAGAGGAGTCTGTGGAGTTTGAACTTGATGCTGTGGGCTTTGGAGGACCACTGACGTGCTTTACGTGGGCCGAGGGCATGCTCACATACGTCTTTTAGAGCAGTCATGGTTTTGACGTGGAGAAAGAATAAAGGCAGACAAGACTCGGCTAGCTGACACGTGTGTCCAGACTGGAAATAATAATAAGAGCCTGGACTGATACGTTGGGGAGAGAGGAGGTGTGACCTTCAGATGTGGGTGACAAGTGGACCTGGTGACAAGTGGCGTGTGAGGGAGAAGTTTCCAGGTTTCCAGCTTGGTCAAGTGGATGGCTCATGTTTGCAGTTTAGGAGACAAATGTGCTGTGCATGCTGTTCCTGTTCTGTGACATCAAGTCGCTTGTAACTCATAGCGACCCTGTGTACAACAGCCCTAAACCCTGCTGTATCCTGTGCCAAACTCACTGTCTCTGACATGCCTACCCCCTTTACCCCAATCACTGAATCGATCCATCTCATCGAGGGTCTTCCTCTTCTGCTCTGTCCCTCCATCCTCCCAAACATGATGTCCCTCTCCAAGGACTGGTCTTTCCTTACTACATGCCCACAGTATGTCAGATGAAGCTTCAGAATCCTTGACTCCAAGGAGCAGCTTGGCTCCACCCTCTCCAGCACCACAGTTCAAAGGCATCAAGTCTTTCTATCATCCGTAGTGATGTCCAGCTCTCTGATTCATAGCATGCAATTGTGAAGACTATGGCCTGGATCAGGCGCCCCTTAATCTCCAGCCTGATGTCACTGCTCCTCAGCAGTCCTCTTGTTTCAAGGATTTTTTGTTTGTGTTTTATTTCTCAAGCTAGGTCGTGTCATCTGTGTAACTTAAGTGTTGTTGGTAAACGTGTTGTTGTTGTTGTCATGTGCAGTTGAGGTGGAAATGACTCACAGTTGATCCTCCACCAGGAGGCTATAAGCAGCATGAAAGGAGACTGCTCATTTTTCTCTCTTGGAGCAGCTAGTGGTTTCAAACTTTGTACCTTCATATTGGCAGCTCAGCTCCTTACCACTAGACCATCAGAGGTACCATTGGTAAATTTAGATCCAGTTTAATTTTTCCCCCCCATAATGTTCAAGTGTCGTAGCATTTCATAGTCAAGCTTTCTTTTGTTGACTGTTTTAGTTTTGGAAAGGTTGATGCTGAGTTCCATTTCTGACATTTGTCTTAGAGAAAATAGGGAGATAGTCTAGTGGGCCATCATGGAGAATCTAAGTCTGGTGTCCAGAAGAAAAACTGTCACCAACCTAGACTTGTGAGTCATCAACATCTGAAGGAAATAAAATCTATAGGAAAAGACAAGGTTCCTCCAGGGACCTGTGAAGTGAGAATTGAACCCAGGACAGAGCCCCAGAAAAACTAACATATAAGAGGTGAGCGGATAAAAAGGAGCCCCCAGAGGAGATGGAGAGGGAGCAGCCTGAGAGGGAGTGGGAGGAATGAGAAGAGTGAGGGATTCCCTGAAACAGGAGGAGACATTCAGAATGGAGCACATGGACAGCAAGGTCAAGTGCAGAGAGTTTGGAGAGGAGAGCATGGCAGGATGGGTAACATCACGGGCTCAGTGGAGGAGTGGAAGCCAAAGTTGGTGTCAGTGGCTGAGAAATGGATCAGAAGTAAGAAAGTGGTGTAAAAACCGGGTGGCAGGCGTGTCAGTGTTTGACCTCCGGTAACCTCTCTCGGAGGCAGAATCCCAGCAGCAGCGAGAGTGCACAGAGGATTCCTGTGGTGTCAGACATGCCTCTCACTCATCACATCTTCCCACAACACTCCCAACACCAGCTGTCCCCTCCACGGCTCTCTTACTCTACGACTGGGTTCCCTAGTTGTTTGCAGTGGCCACACAGAACTCATGAGCAATATTCATTATTAGGGGAGGTTTCTGAGGGAAGTAACAGGCTGGAAGCATACAAGATACAATTCTTCGATCAGGTGCCCTTGTCTCTGGCCTCTGCTATGCTCAAGAAAGTGTTACAAAGCTCTCTTAGCTCTGCCAGTGATGTGTCATCCCCACTCCGCCAACACGCCTAGGCCTGAAGGTACTGGCTCCAGCTCCACGGTTCAGCAGATCCAGCTCAGCTCTCTCTTACCCCAGTCCCTGGTTCCCCACAGCCCCCCCCGCCATTGCCTCACCTGCTGCCACTGTGTGTTGGTCTCTGCTTCTCAGCCTCATGCCGTCTGTGGAAGAATCTCTGGCCCAAAGGACACATGGCGCTCTCGCACGCGCGCTCTCTCTCTCTCTGTGTCTCTCTCTGTGTCTCTCTCTCTCTTTGTGTCTCTCTGTCTCTGTCTCTGTGTGTCTCTCTCTCTATCTCTGTCTCTCTCTCTCTGTCTCTGTCTCTCTCTGTCTTTCTCTCTGTGTCTCTCTTTCTGTCTCTCTCTCTGTCTCTGTCTCTGTGTCTCTCTCTGTCTCTCTCTGTGTGTCTCTCTGTCTCTGTCTCTCTCTCTGTGTCTCTCTCTGTCTTTCTCTCTGTGTCTCTGTGTCTCTCTGTCTCTCTCTCTGTGTCTCTCTGTCTCTGTCTTTCTCTCTGTGTCTCTCACTCTCTGTCTCTGTGTCTCTCTCTCTGTGTGTCTCTCTGTCTTTCTCTCTGTGTCTCTCTCTCTGTGTCTCTCTGTCTCTCTCTGTGTCTCTCTCTGTCTCTGTCTTTCTCTCTGTGTCTCTCTTTCTGTCTCTCTGTGTCTCTCTCTCTCTCTGTGTCTCTCTCTCTCTCTGTGTGTCTCTCTGTCTCTCTGTCTGTCTCTGTGTCTCTCTGTCTCTCTCTCCCTGTGTGTCTCTCTCTCTCTGTCTTTCTCTCTGTGTCTCTGTGTCTCTCTCTCTCTGTCTCTCTCTGTGTCTCTGTGTCTCTCTCTGTCTCTGTCTTTCTCTCTGTCTCTCTGTCTCTCTGTGTCTCTCTCTCTCTCTCTCTGTCTCTCTCTGTGTCTCTCTCTCTCTGTGTCTCTCTCTGTCTCTCTCTCTCTGTGTCTCTCTGTCTCTCTCTCTCTTCTTTGTGTGCTTTCTGTTTTCTGATTGTGAGGCTTCTCAGTTCAGGCCTGGGAGGATGGTGACGCAGACCAGCTCTTACGTCAGCGTTCTGCACGTCTTCGTCATGTACCATGTACCGTGTTTGCACTGTTAGCAAGCTCTCCTGTCCACTTGTTACGAGGTGCTGCCCGACCAACAACAGCTCATAGTGACCCTCTGACAGCAGATCTGAGCCCCTCCCTGTCCTGCACGATCTTCATGATCTCCGCCACACGCAAGCCCCGTGTTCACTCACTTCATCCCATCACCTTCTCTCTCTGACACACACATGCTTTATGTACATTTTGTGAGGGGAAATTTCGAGAGAAATAGTGTCATGAATCCCCTTAAACCCATCATCCACCTCCCTGACTAATTAATTAATATTTTCCTATGCCCTCCTCTTTTTGTTTTATTTACTTTTAGGGCTTTTGGTGGTTTTTTCGACGGAGCACTTTAAAGAAAATTTCTCACATATAGAAAAATTTTGTATGTTTATTGTTTTTTTGTTTTGCTTTTTTATAAAACTAGGACTTCTTTTATAACCACCACCATAAATCATCATAGAGTCTAACAAAATTAAGAACAATTAGTTAACGTCATCTGGTATGAGTGTAGATTTTTCTTATCTCAAAGGCATCTCTTTACTGTTCTTTTTTATACAATATAGAAATGAAACAGGGTCAAGACATTGCTTCTGGGGACTGTGCCTCCCCATGTTGTTAGGATTGGAACCTGAGAAGGTTCCGTTGAAACCACGGTGTGCTGAAGTCCCCCCCTCCGCCGTGCAGGAGGTCTACCTTCAGCTCCAGAGCCTCAGCTCAGGTGAGCTGTCAGGGTCAGGGGATGACGCCTAAAATACCCCAGGTCATTGCTGCTGAGTTGGAACCAACTTGGGTTTTCAGACATTGTCCATCTGTCCTGAGGAGCTGCAAGCAGCTTGAGACCTGCCTTCGGGTTGGCACTGTGCTGCCAACAGGCCAGGCCACTGGGACTCCCATGCTGCCTCGCGTGCTGTAGTTCTGTGGTGTCTCGTCAGAACTGGCTCATAGCTGACCCTTCAGAGGCCACAGATAACACAGGAGGAGACGGCCCATCTTTCTTCCTCAAAGTTGGGGGTGGCTTGGACCCTCTTGCCTTTGGGTTCGCAGTGGAACTCCTTACCCGCTAGGCCACCAGAGCTCCCAGGGTGCTCACAGGGAGAGAAGTGTCGCTGTCATAGTTAGAACGTTTTTGGCTGAAAATAACAGAAGCTTGTTCATAGTAACTTATCCAAAGGTGACACGTTCGCAGAGCCCTGGCATAACTGGACCCGGGGAGGCAGGGGGCCCGTTTTCTCAGCCTTTACTATTCTGTTTCTCCCAGGGCACTTTCTTCTTCAACCACTGCGGCCAGCTTCCTAGGCTGGTCCCTGTCCTTGACCGGTCCTCAGGCTCCATGCTCACGTCTGCTTGAGGAACCAACCCAGAGTGGGAAGCTCTTCCTCAATCTCGGTTCCTTTTCCTCAGAGAGAATCCAGTTCCACATCTTTGCTTGTCCGCACACACGACTCGGACCTGACACAGAAAGGCTATAAATGTGGCCCAGGGAACCCATCCCCACGAGTAGCACCCCAAATACGTCTGTTACACACATGTAGTCCTGAAGGCTTGGTCTCTGGTGGTGCAGATGGTTAACGTGCTCAATCGCTAGCCCAGTGGTTGGAGGTTCACGTCCACTTAGCGCACCTTGGGAGAAGGGATTGGTGATCTACTCCCAAAAAGTTAGAATGAAAAGCTTCATCTACTATAATTCTACTTAGACGGACATGGAGTTGCCATGAGCCTGCGTCCAGCTGACGGCAGCTGGTTAATGGTAATGATATGCGTGTGCGTGGTCAGTCCTTTAGGAAGCCCTTGGGCATGGTCTGTGGGGACTCGTGCAGCTGACTCAAGGCTTCTCCTTTCTGGCAGTTTGGAGAGTCCACTAGAGTTAGTTCCCTGAGAGAAAGATGGGCCGTCTCCCCACGTGGGACTTGGAGCTTCGGAAAGTCCACTGGAGGGTCCGTGTTGAAGCACCTCCAGCTCAGCAGCACTGTGTATGCAGGAGACGCAGGGCTCTGGCCACGTTTAGTACTTAATGCTGAGCAGAATCCGTCAGGTGCCTGGGAGCGTGTCGGGGTAGAGTTGTGCAGACCTGTCCCCCTCTCTACAATCGCCACACCCTCGTTCTTCCCGCGTGGGAATCGGTGGCTGGCACAGCATTGCCACGTCCGCTCACAGGACAGTGGGGAGGGCAGACGGCGGCAGGTCGAGGAGAACTTTGGAAAGACTCCCTTCCTTTCTCACAGCCCGTCATTCTCACGCAGTTCACGGGCTTCTGTGTCCGCTCAGTGGGGAAAGAAGTTAGCGTGTGACTCTGGTCTCAGAGCGTAGAAGGCTGCAGATGATTTTGAAGGGTCAGAGAGCAAATATTTTAGGGGATTTTTGTTTATTTGTTGTTTGTGGGTTTTGTCTTCTTTTCCATTTTCTTTTTCTATTTTTTAAAATTTTATTATTTGTGTGTGTGTGTGTACTGTCAAATCAGATCTGACTGGTACAGGAGATTGTCCCTACTTCTCCAGCAGAGCATCTGGTGGATTCGAACCGTGCATCTCTGGGATTGCAGTGCAGCTTCTTACCACTAGGCCACCAGAGCTCCCTCCTTTTCTTTCCTTTTGACAATGCTTTTAAAAAAGTGAAAATCATTCTTACCTAATAGTCCGTGCAAACCCAGGCTGCAGGGTGCTTTCAGCCCACGGGCTGTCGTTCCTCGACCCTGCTGCAGTGTGAAAGCGAGTGTGTGCACATACAGGCGTGGAGATGCTAAAACCCAGGATGGTAATGCTCAGAGGGGAGCACGGGCCTAAGGTCAGAGCTGGACTCTATGAAGAAGGTGGCTTCAGGATCAGAGGCACACTCCGCAACCATCTCACACAGTGACACAGTCTTGCTTGCTGAAAGTGAGGAGGACTTGAAATGTTAGCTGCAGAAGATCAAGGACTAAAGCCTTTTTTATGGGCGCAGTGTAGGGGGTGTATTGTTCAAAATGACTTTCTAGCCATTGAGCTTGACTTTGCCACCTGGGGGTTGGGGGGGATCAAACAAATCGGGCATGCTAGTGTCACCACAAGACAGCTCTGGTGGCCTGTTGTTGTTGTTAATTGCTGTCGAGTCGTAGGCGACTCATAGTGACCCTGTGAATGAAAGACCTGGACACTTGAATAACTTCATCCTTTCTCCAGGTTCATAGCATTTCCAGAGGCATGCTGTTTTGGAAGGCTTTTGATGGGAGCCTTTTCATTGTCTGGTGGCCTAGTGGTAAGAAACTACATTGCAGTCCTGAAGGCACGCAGTTCAAATCCACCAGCTGCTCTGCAGGAGAAAGATGGGCAGTCTCATCCTGTATGATTAAATTGCCTCTGAAAACCTGCTGGAGGGTCCACTGCGGGTCAGTTCTGACTTGATGGTACCCAACAGCAACAACAGTGTATTCACAAGGAGATTGGCTAGTCTGGCCATTAAAGTGGATTTCAGCAGCAGGAATTTGGGAATCTCAAAACCAGTAAGGAAGAGGAAACTGCACGTAGACTTTGGGTTCAGAGATGCCTGAGCCAGTCAGACCCCGATCTACACAAGAACAGCAAGCACAGACAGACCTGAGACAGAGCTGATGGGATTGCTGCCCCACGGAGCAGGGCCCAGAGACCCACACCCAAGCTTGCTGGAGGACTGAGGAAAGACGTCATAACTGGCAGGAGTTAGGGGACTTTGTAAGACCTGAGCCGTGAGGCAGAAGGTCCTGTGACCTGTGACCTGTGACCTAACTTGAGAAGCTGTATGGACTGAGAGATTACATCCTGCTGCCCACCTCAGTTACCCCTTCCCCAATACACTCCATATTCATGACAGTGGAGTGGTTCTGGAAAGGGTGTGTCGATACTGCAGCGGATTTGGGACATATTAGAACAGTAACACTGGTGTTAGTAGAAATAGGTGAGTGGGGAGAGGGGGACCTCATGGGAATTAGCTTGGTGGTGGTGGTGGTGGTGGTGGTGTTGTTGATGGGGACAGTTGCTCCTTGTAGAGTTTCTAGAGGTCAGATATGGCTGTGTCCATGCCGCCCTTGCTCTTTGTACAGTGTGTTACAACTCAAAATTAAGAAAACAAAAATGCTCAACTCTGGGCTAATAGATGATATCATGATCGATAGGGAGAAGAATGAAGTTGTCATTGGTTTTATCTTACTTGGACCCACAATCCACATCCTTGGTCCCAGCAGTCAGGAGATCAGGAGACAGTATTGCATTGGGAAGATCTGCTGTCAAGGACTTTGCCAAATTACAGAAGAGCAATGATGTCAGCTTAAAGACTAAGGTGTGCCCGATTCAAGCTATGATCTTTTCAGTTGCATCCTGTGCATCTGAAAGTTGGACAAAGAAGAAAGATGACAGACGAAGAATTAACACCTTTGAGTTGTACTCCTAGAGAAGGGTACTGAGTATCCTATGGCCTGCCAAAAGAGTGAACAAATACACCTGGGACAGAGGACAACTAGAAAGCTCTTTAGAGGCAAAGATGATGAAACTTGAGCTCATGTATTTTGGGCATGTTGTCAAGAGTGGCCAGTCCATGGAGAAGGACATGATACAGGGAAAAGTAGGGGGTCATCAGAAGAGAGGAAGACTCAGTGATTGCAGCACTGAGCCCAAGTATATCAGAGGAGATGAAGATGACACAGGACAGGACAAGGTTCAGAGCTGTTGTTCATGTGGTCACCAAGGAGTCACAGCCAATTGGATGGGATCTAGCCACAGTGTCACTAGTCTTGTCCTCAGACCCTGTCCATATAAGCTGCCTGACCTTGACCAAGTTCCTTGTCCTCAAAGGGTCTCATCTCCTCCTCTACAGAAAACATAGCAGACCCGTGTCATGAGATCCACTTGAGAAGGAAATGAGATAACTCTTGGAAAGTGCTGAGTCCAGCCCCCAGCACGTAGGACACACTCACGTTACCACTAAGTCCTGTGCGATCGCTAGGCGCTGTGTGACCACTAGGCGCTGTGTGATAGAAGGACAGGGCTGCCGGACGCCCAGTCTTAATGATGGCTAGAAAGTCAGGCATCTTTGCAGAAGGGAAGACACAGGTGGGGTATACAGAGTAAGGAAGCCCTGCAGGGGTAGAAAAGGCACAGATGTACTGTTGTTGTTGTGTACGTCAAGTCAGAACTGATGCATAGCTGACCCTCCAGCAGGTTTTCAGAGGCACTAAATCACACAGGAGGAGATGGCCCGTTTTTCTCCCGAGGAGCAGCTGGTGGCTTCAAACCACGTTCCTTTGGGCTGGCAGCACAGCTCCTTAGCATGAAGGCCCCAGAGCTCCCACATATTTATCGGAGAATGGGAAACCCAGGAGAACACGGAGGGCCTGAGGGGGCTGCAGTCGCATCTCAGGACGACCCGTGCAGGAGCTTTTCCAGGCTGTTTGCCTCGGAGAGGGGTGTTTTTCAGGACTAACGGGGAAGCTTAGTTTCTTGCCTAGCTCCTTCCTCCCCTGCGTGTGCGCGCACGCGCGCGCACACACACACACACACACACACACACACACACACCTTGAAGATGGCCCTGGGTGCAAGGGAGTCTGGGAAGGGGCGGAAAGACTTATTATGGACTGTGAGTGCGTGTCCAGGCCCCGTTTCTTTCTCTGAATCTCCGTCTTGGATCACTGCTTGGTCAGGGAAGTGTTGACCGCGTGGACGTCTGGCCCAGGTGTGTCCACTGGTGTTTGTCTTCTGGAAAGCACCTTGGCTGGAGTTGTGTTAAGGTAACACCCCTTGACCATCAGGCTCTTCCTGGCTGTTTCTTGTAATTTTTGTTTTACTAGGTGTGTGGTCACAAGTGTGTAGTTTGTCAGGGACAGCACTGGAACGTGGGAGGTGTAAGAAGATGCCCTTTACTTTGCTTTCTCATTTTCCTAGTTTCTTGGACCTTGTAAGCAGCGTCTTTCGATTTTTCTTTTTCATTTAACTTCCTGGTCCTTGATACTGACTCACAGCTGACCCTCCAGTGGGTTTTCAGAGGAAACTGCCCATATTTCTACCATATTTTCATGGTTAGTGGATTTGAACTATGTGTCCTGAGGTTTGCAGTGCAGCTCCTTACCACTAAGCCATCAGGGTTCCCGGCTCCCTAGATGAACATAAAATGTGATGGGAGCCCCAAGGAGGAAGGTCTCCTCACCCAGGTTGCCTGGGGCGTTTCATCTTGGAGGAAGGGTCCTTTGAGTTAAATGTGAACAGGTGTGGAAGGAGGACCTCTGGGGAGGAGTGGGCCTCTCCTGAGAGGGGAGGAGGAGAAAGCTGAGCAGATGCCGAGGGAGACTGGCAGGTGTGGTAGCAGTGGCCCCACAGGGCCACTGGAAAGACTCTCCGGACATGCAGACACTATAGTGGTCCCCAGAGAAGGCTGGCTCCAGAAACCTTTTCCTGAAGGATCCAGTTTAGAATTTTCTGGTAACTTTACCCCATGGCCTTTTAAAGAGCAAACAAGTCTGTCTTGGAGGAAGTTACAACCAGGGTGCTCCTTGAGGTGAAGATGATGAAACGTCATCTGAGACACCTGAGGCGTGTGGCTGGAGGGGCCAGTCCTTAGAAGAAGACAGCCCTGCTGGGAAAGGTGGAGGGTCACAGATAGAGAGGAGGACCGTCAGCACGGTGGACTGGCTGTGACCATGACCAGGGCTTGAGCCCATCAGAGACAGTGGGGGTGGGGCAGGGCAGGGTCAGAGCGGGTGTTCAGGGAGTTCAGTGAGTAGTAGCCAACACTTTGGCCCCTAACAACAGTGGCTTTGTCTGGTGGCCTAGTCCAGTGGTGCAGTCCCTACACCCCTGAGTGCAGACAGGCTGGGCAGCAGGAGGGAACCCCCTTGCTGAAGCCAGGCTTGGGATTCCCCCACTAGGAAGGTCACCCCTCACCGCCTCCTGCCAGCTGCACCACCCCAGGTCATCACATCCTGGAAAGAGGGGCTCCTAGGCCAGCAGAGGACACTGGGGCTCCTCCAGTTTGGTAGTCAGCCATGGGAGACTTGGGGTTCAGAACAGGTTAGGACAGCGAGCCCCCCCTTATCTCCAAGCACAAGCCTGTGGTGACAGGCAGACACCCTTCCTGAATCATTTAACAGACGTTCTGATTCCAGGCACAGCAAACAGGTTTCTGATGACGGTTCGGCTTTCCCTGTACTTCTGCTTATGAGTTCTGGTAGCTTATAGGGAGTTGGCTGTCAGTCCAAAGGCAGACAGTTTGAATTTACCAGCTTTTCTGCAAGAGAAGGTCAGATTGTCTCCTCCTGTGAGGCTTACAGCCCTGAAAACCTCCTGGAGGGTCAGTGTTGACGACAGTGAGAGAGGCGGTCTGTGGTGAGAGAATGTAACATTTGGAAGGTGAATGTCATGGACGCCCTTAGCTTGTGACTCTCATCTGAAATGAAGTCAAGTGGCCTTTGGGTTTATACATCAGCCCTTTTGAAGCGGGCTAGCATTAGTCAGCACCCCTGAGCCCAGTTATCTCTGGGGTCTTAAAAAGACAGATTCTGAGTCTGGACTGCAGAGTATCTGTTCCACATCCCTCCCCCACTGACCTTGGAGGCCTTTCTGGAGCTCACAGCCCCTCCTGGCACCTCAAAATGTCTACACAGGCATGTTGACCTGGGGCCTCCCCTGTCTACTCAGTCTTCTGTCCTTTATGAGCATTCAAGTTCACTGTCAAGGTTGACTTGTTAGAGTAGCCACCACCTGTATAGTTTTAATCACTTGGAGAAGCAGCGTTTTGCACTGCATGTTTCACATAGCTATTTGACCATCCCTGCCTCCAAGGAGCGCCCTGGATAGATTTCCTGCAGGACTTACTTGTTATTTTGGAAGTCCACGGGACACTCAATACTCTTCTCCAGCACAATAATTCACAGGCATTGATTCTTCTTCTGTCGTCCTTAGTCATTGTCCAACTGTCAGATGCTTAGGAAGCAGTTGAGAAAAGACCCTGACTTGGATCAGGTGCACCTTAGTCTTTAAAGGGACATCCTTGCTCGTTAGAACTTTGGAGAAGTCCTTCTCCCCC
>NW_006399761.1:737964-740708 GCF_000299155.1 Elephantulus edwardii
GCCATACCGCCTTCCATAGTGATTGCACCAGAGTTCATTGTTTTTCAATGCCGAGTAATATTCCGTTGTGTAGATGTACTGTAGTTTTTCTATACATTATTTTGTTGATGGGCACTTGGGTTACTTCCATCTCTTTGCTATTGTGAACAAAGCTATAATAATCATGAATGTGCATACATCTGTTTGAATCATAGCTCTGGTTTTATTAGGGCATATTTCCACTAGATGAATTTCTGGGTCAAGTGGTATTTCTATTTCCAACTTTTTGAGAAAGTGCCAGGCTGCCTTCCATAGTGGTTGCACCATTTTGCACTTCCCCCAGTGAAGTTCCCCCAGTGAAATCTCTCCACAGCCTCGCCTGGAGAAGTTGTTGACAACCAGTTCCCCCCATGCAGCGTGTCTTTTTTAATTTCTTGACTGCTGATGCATGGTGTTGATTGTAAACAGTAAGAGGAAATCATTGTTAACTTCAGTCTTCTCTCCATCTATCAAGATGTTACCTGTCAGCCCAGTGGTGAAGGTTTTTGTTTTCTTGATGTTGAGCTGTAATCCACATTGAAGGCTACAGTCGGATCTTTTTCAGTGTCAGGTCACCTTTGCTCTCCCTGGGTCGTGGGTGACTTGATGACACATAACAACAAGCAGAGTTGTGTCTTATATAGGCTGCTGGTGAGTCTTCCTCCAGTCCTGATTCCACATTTCTTCTTCATATCGTCTAGCTTCTCAAACAATTTGGGAACATAACCTTGACATTGAGAGTTGCATTCTTCAGAGGATTACATTTTAAAAAAAATCTTAAAACAGTCCAAGTGGAATTTTTAAAAGAACTAACATGATTTAATGATAACAGCAGGAAAAATAAAGACTCTCCCCTTCCCACCCCCATCAAATCACAGTGTGTGTGTATATATATATATACACACACACACACACACACACACACACACACACACACACACTAGACTATGACCGGGGTAATAGAAGAAGAATTGGTGCCTCTGAGTTGTGGTGCTGGACAAGAGTGTTGAATATACTGTGACTGCCAAGAGAACAGTTCTGTCCTGGAGAGGATGAAACCAAGCCGCTCCTTGGAGGCACGGATTTCGAGGCTGTGCCTCATATTCCTTGGGCACGTGGCCAGGAGGGACCAGTCCTTGGAGAGGAACATCATGCTTGGAAGGGTAGAGGGACAGCGCAGGAGAGGAAGACCCCGGATAAGATGGATTGACTCAGTGACTGGGGTAATGGGAGTAGGTGTGTTGGACTTGATGAGATTGGCTCAGGATAGGGCAGGGTTCAGAGCTATTGAATGTAGGGACACCATGAGTCACAGTCGATGGCACATAACAACAGCCACAAACCCCATGTCACATTGACTTCCAAAAGAACAAACTATCTTGGAGGAAGAGCAGCCCGGGTGTGCCTTTGAGGTGAGGATGTTGAAACTTCATCTCGCAGACTTTGGGTGTGATGTCAGAAGGGACCAGTTTTTGGAGGAGGACATCAAGCTGGGGAAGGTGGAGGGTCAGCGAAAGACGGCAAGACCCTCAACATGATGGACTGACACTGTGACCATGGCAGCGAACTTGAGTCTTCCAGAGATGGTGGGGATGGTGCAGGGCAGGGCAGGGCAGGGCAGGGTCCAGATCTGTTATTCACAAGGTCTGTAAGTTGCAGTAAACTCACTGGCATCTAACAACCCTCACCCCACGTAGCAGCTCTTGTGGCATAAAGCATTTCATGCTATGCTGTTGACCTCAGGGTCAGTGGTTCGAATCCACCAGCTGCTCCATAGACATTCTGCTCCTGTAAAGATTTACTCAGGAACGGATGGAGTGTCGCTGTGAATCAGGAGGGACTCAAGGGCAGTGAGTTTTTGGTTTTTAAACCCCATTTCTTGGATAGCACAGTTAATGCATTCGGCTGCTGATACAGAGGTTTAAGGTTCCAGTCTCCCCACTGAAGCCTCCTCAGGGAAAGATAGGTTTGCTGATCTCCCTCTGAAAACCAGGCACAGGAGGCTCTGTGGAGAGCTGCACACACACATGGTCTCCATGAGCGAGCGTACGTACACCCCACAGCAGTGGGCTTCACTGCCCTGGCTTTGCTTCTTAGAGCATCTGTGGCTGCTTAAAAATGCCTCAGCTCTGAGGCTCAGTGTTTCAAGTTCCAGATCCCCTCATGGGGTTATGATATTCTCATCCAGGCAGACGCTGTGGGGGGCACAGTTTAACCGCTTTGTGATCTGGAGCTGATAGCATGCCCACGTCCATATTCAGCTGCAGTTTAGTGGGGCACTGGTATCCCATTTTTAGCAGGTGCTGCCCTCTGGGGGTGGCCTGTATAACCACATGCATCTGAAGAAATGAGCTTCCTTCCACTAACTGCTCCCAAAGACACAGGTATCCCACCAATGGCGTAAAAATCCATACTACAAAGGGAGAAAAAGAATTTAATTTAAAAAGCCATCTATTACGGAACCACTGGAGCAATTGGCAGCCTCCTGATGGATGGTGAAGAGATTGAGATTGTAAACAGCTTTAGTTTTCTTTTTTAAATAGCATTCTGTTTATTACAAATACTTAGTATTGGCTTCCCATATTTCCCTCCTTTTGTTTTTATCATAATTATGTTATCATCTAGATGAGCATCCTTTATACACAAACAAATAAAACAAATTAAACATAATAAACTCAAATAAATGCTTTTGAAAATCTCCATATGATCAGAAGGATTCAGGTTGA
>NW_006399761.1:741647-769018 GCF_000299155.1 Elephantulus edwardii
GGGGAGCAACATGTCAGTCTGGAGACTAAGGTGGGCCTGATACTGGCCATGGTCTTTGCAATCACTTGCTATGAGTCAGAGAGCTGGACAGTGACTAGGGAGGATAGAAGGAGAGTTGATGTCTTTGAGCTGTGGTGCTGGAGAAGGGTATTGAATATACCATGAATTGCTAAGAGAATGAACAGGTTCATCCTAGAGAAGGTAAAGCCAGGATGCTCCTTGGAGGCAAGGATTCTGAAGATTTGTCTGACATACAGTGGACATGTTGCAAGGAGGGACCGGTCCTTGGAGAAGGACGTCATGCTTGGAAGGGTGGAGGGACAGCTCAGGAAAGGAAGACCCTCTATGAGGTAGATTGATTCAGAGACTCGGGGTAGATGTGTCAGAGACAGTGATTGGCACAGGACAGAGCAGGGTTTAGGGCTATTGTACATAAGGTCACTATAAGTCACAGGCGACTCAACGGCACGTAATAACATTACAGAAAACATCTGATTTTAACCACAAATTCAAACCCGTTTGTTAATGGGGAGGAAGAACTGAGAAACAAAGGTTGAGAAGTTCCACTGCTCAAGGGAAGTTATCACTGCCTCTGCAGTTAGCACATCGAGATTGGTGTGTTTTGTTATGTATTCTAAATAGTCCTATATAAAAAGATATTTGCTGTTGTTAAGTGCCCTGGAGTTGACGAATCCTCTTGGTAGCCCCACAAGTGACAGATCTGAACCCTGTCTCACGCTGCCCCCTCCTCTCCATCTCTGACATGTCCAAGGCCACTGTTCCAGTCACGGGGTCAGTCCGTCTCATGGAGGGTCTTCCCTCCACCTCGCCCAGCAGGATGTCTCTCTCCAAGCACTAGCTTCTCCTGACCACATGTCCACAGTATGTGAGACAAGGTGTCACCGACCTTGCCTCTAAAGGAGGTATAAATTACACAGCAGACAAGGACAGGCTCTCGAGGAGTGCTGCCTTGCACCGTCCCAGTCCCGCTTTGAAGAGCGCTCCTCCGGCCCGTTTGTGCTTTGAGCAGAGACTTGCCTGCCCTGATCCCTTGCCCTTGACCCTTTCTGCTGCTCTTGGCATGACTCAAACAGCGACTCTCTCTAATCGTATTTGTGACCGAATTAATCACAGAAAAAGCCTCCTTTCTGGACGCACTCTTTGCGTGACAGGGGAGTACTGCGGGGACATGTGACTTTGTGGGGCCCGACTCAGTGGGAGCGGGCCCAGCGACCCCCTCTCTTGGCACATACAGTGGCAGGGGCGGCACCCCAGCCTCAGGACTGGCAAAATCCCCGAGACGTTTACCAACCTGGAGCTTTTCTTTCCACTTGACCTGTTTCTCCAGCTCTAATGGTCTGCGTTTTAAAGCCGGCCGTGGTGGAAAAGTCACTCTGCAGTGGGCTGCTGGGGATTACCCTGGCGTCGCCCTATCAGGCCCCACCAGTCTTTGTCAGGCTGTAGTCAGAGGCTTTTTAAAGAGCGCATTCCTTTATTCATGCTAAAAATAAAAATGTTCACTTGTTTTATTGTGGAAAATTGCATTTTATATATAAGTTGTTGTGTGCCCTCAAGTTGGAACTGACCCATCCTCCAGCAGGTTTTCAGAGACAGTTAATTACACAGGAGGAGTCTGTCCATCCTTCTCCCACAGAGCAGCTGGTGGATTCGAACTGCATACTTTTGGGATTGTAGTGCAACTTCTTACCACTAGGCCACCAGAGGTCCCCTCACACACGTTGTTATGTGCCATTGAGTTGGCTGTGATGCGTGTTGATTCATGTACAGTAGCTCTGAACTCTGCCCTAGCCTGAGCCAGTCTCACTCACTTCAGCACCGCTACCCCCATTAACCCCAGTTACTGTGTTAATCCATCTCATCTGGGGTCTTCCACTCCTGTGCTGTCCCTCCACCCTTCCAAGCATGATGTCCTTCTCCAAGAACCAGTCCGTCCTGGCCACGTGCCCAAAGTGAGACGGAGCTTCAAAATCTTTGCCTTCTAGGGGAAGCTTGGTTTCACCCTTTCTAGGACAGACCTGTTTGCTCTCTGGACAGTGCTGATAGGGTGGGCTGGTCTTTAGGGAGAGGTGTCTCTAACCCAAAGCTTCATGGGTCAGCTTGTCTGAAGCCACGAGGAACTCCAAGCGGCAAAGATGGGCCCTCTCCTCCCGTGGCAGTTAACAACCTCCTAAGCCTACCAGGGTCACTCTGCGGCAGAGCCTGGGAGTGGATGATGCATGTACTTCGTGAACGTGGCTGCTGACCCACAGGTTGAAGGTTCTGGTCCACCCAGAGGAGCCTGAGGTGAAAGACCTGTGAGCTACACCCAAGAACTCGGCCGTGGACAGAGTCGTTGGTGCTCCACCAAGTTGGAACCGACTCACCGCTGACCCTCTAGCTGGGGTTTTCAGAGGCGTGAAATTACACGGGAGGAGACTGCCCACCTTTCTCCTGAGACGCAGCCGGAGATGCAGACCACCTGCTTTGGGCCGTCAGTGTAACCGATTATCCACTAGACCACCAGCATAATCCCACTTCCCCCCCTTTTTCTTTGTTATTGATATTTTAATGAAAGTTGACAGAAAACTTGGATTTCCATTCATTCATTGTTGCACATTTTCCTCCCTACCCCTCACAGTTCGCTTTTCTCGTTAAAAAGATCCTTTCATTTTGCAGTTTCCTCCCTCCCCCTGTCCCCCAGTCCACTTTACTATACACCTCTTATTCTGGACTGTTGTCATGCAAATAATGCCTCATCATATATTTCTTTTAGGCAGTTCTTTCCCTCATCTGTTTCAATGCTGTGTTCATTATTTATCTCCTCTTTTCTTAGTTTTCCCCAAACCCCCTTGCCAGTCCTGTTTTATAACAGTGGCACCATGCAGTATGTGTCCTTTTGTGACTGAGATACTTCACTCAGCATAATGTCCTCCAGGGTCACCCATGATGTGTAATATTTCCTGAGGGCCTTGTTTTTCAGTGCTGCATTGGTATTCCATTGTGTGAATGTACCACAGCTTCCCTATCCATTCGTTTGTTGATGGGCACTTGAGTTGCTTCCATCTCTTTGCTGTTGTGAACAACACAGCAATAAACATGGGTGTGCGTATATCTGTTTGGGTGGCAGTTCTGGTTTCTATAGAGTATATTCCAGTAGTATAATTGCTGCATCAAATGGTATTTCTGTTTCCAGCTTTTTGAGAAAGTGCCATACAGCCTTCCAGAGTGGTTGCACCATTTTACACTCCCACCAGCCGTGAATCAGTTTCTCCGCAGCCTCAGCATAATTCTACTTTAACACACATGGGGTTGCCATGGGTCACTTTGACTCGTTGGTAACTGATTAGCATATCGGAGAATGAGCCCCTGTGGACCACCACCTAGTGTCAGCAGCAACAAGGCAGCTCGTGACAATCTCGCATCCTCTAATCCCACTTTCCCAGACACGTGGCCATGCTGATAGAAATCCCAGGCCATTGCATTTGCACAGGGTCCTGGGCTGCAAGTTCAAAGAGGGCACCTCTCTGGGGGTTCAAGTCCACCAGTCACTCCACAGGAGAAAGATGAGAAATCGGTTCTTTTTTTTTAAGTTTTATTTTATTATTTTGTGTATGTACCTTCAAATCGGATCTGACTGGTACAGGAGGAGATTGCCCCTGCGTCTCCAGCAGAGCATCTGGTGGATTTGAACTGTGTACCTCTGGGATTGCAGTGCAGCTTCTTGCCACTAGGCCACCAGAGCTCCCCTGGGCAATCTATTCTTGTGTGATTTTTACAGCCTCTTAAAAGCCACTGAAGAGTCAGCTGTGACTCAGTCCTGACTCACTGGCAGTGAGCTTGAGTTTTGAGTTTTATTGCAGTCAGTGGTTCTGAAAGACAGGACCTCTTCGTCACTGACATAACCACAATGTTGTTGTTATTAGGTGCTGTCGAGTCAGGTACAACTCATCGTGACCTTGTGGCTAACAGTCCCGACCCGTGTCCTGTCCCAGCCATCCTCAGCATCCCTGACACACTTGAACGCACTGCTGCCGACACTGTGTTGTACATCTCGTTGAGGGGCTTCCCTGCTTCCGCTGTCCCTCAGCCTTTCTGAGTGTGATGTCCCTTTCCAAGGAGCAGTCCCTCCTAGCGACAGGCCCAACGACGTTTCACCAGCCCTCCCTCCACAGAGCACTGTGGCTTCAGTTCCTCTGAGACATGTCTGTTCATTCTTTCGGCCGTTCGTGAAATATTCAGTACTCGGCTCCGGTCCCACGACTCAGAGGCCCCGATTCTTTTTCTCTCAACCTTGTTCACTGTCCAGCTCCCACATACGCCTTTCTCCTCCCTGGGTTTGCTAACTGCATCCCTGTGCTGATGGTCCATTTGCTGCCTTGTTTTCTATATTTGCTATCAACTGTACAAGCCCCTTTTATAGGAAGTGGTGTATGCCCTGTCCAGAGGCAGAGCGGCCCAGCTGATTTCTGCAAGAGTGCCTGACGCCTGCTGCCGTGCCACTGTGAATACTGAAAAACAGACTCAAACTGTGCTAAAGTTCCCAGAGGAAGCTTTGCCTCAGCCATTTTTCTCGTAGCCGCCATTCACCCAAGAACCCATGGCATAGAGGTGACGTGTTTGGCCTCTCTGGTGCACTGGCAACTGGAAGGTTGTGGTCCAGCTAGAGAGGTTGTCAGTTCAAATCCCATTAGGATTCACGGCCTCAGAAGCCTGGTGGAGGGTCACTCTGCGTCAGAATGCAGTCCCCAGCAGCAGCAGATTCAGTACAGAGGATACACTGGGGTTACAGGACCAGTGGAGCTGAAGAAAGCAGATTGCTCACGTGAGCAGAGAGGCGGGAGAAAGTGCTCCAGGCCTTCAGCCAGCGTTCCCGGAGCTGCTGTGAGGGAAGGAGCCCCTGGATTCGCTCACTGAGTGCAGGAGCGTGGGACGCAGCATGCCAGGTGCTTGCCTGCGTGGGGACCTCAGACAAGCCAGACCCTCCTGAATCCGATGGTTACACATGGTGACAGGCAGGTGTTCCTCAGGGCACAGTCACGTTACCTGGAACGTTCCCCTGGTCAGACCTCCAGACTGTGGACCGTATCCTTTGTGGGGTGACCTCTAGGCATTGGCAGTTGAAGTCTCCCCCAGGTAACCCTAATGGGTAGCCAAGGTTGATGGTCCTCCATACCTCACCTTGTGCTAGCTAGTCAAGGTGAGAGTGAGCAAAACTTCCGGCTGGAGCCATTGATAATTTATTGTTCTTCAGTGCCGTTGGGTCATGATCAAGTTCACTGCTACAATCCCTGTATCAGTCCGTCTGGTTGAGGGTCTTCCTCTCTTTCTCTGACCCTCCACCTTTCCCAGCGTGACGTCTTTTTCCAGGATTGGCCTCTCCTGACAACATGCCCAGAGTGTGTGAGATGAAAGTTTCACCATCCTTGTCTCTGAGGCGCATCTTGGTTGTACTTCCTCTAAGACAGATTTGTTTGTTCTTTTGACTGTCCTTTCAATATTCAGTACACCTCGCCAGCACTGGAATCCAAAAACATTGATTCTTCTTTTTGACATTCTTCTACCTTGTTGAACTTGCAGATTCCAGGAAGCAGTTGAAAATATCATGACTTGGATAAGGCACACCTTAGTCTTTAAACTGGCATCCTTACTCTTTAGCACTTTATAGATGATCGTTAACTGTAGATCTGTCTTTTTAAAAAAATTTTATTGTATTATTTTTTTCACGTGTACCGTCAAATCAAATCTGACTGGTACAGGAGGAGATTGCCCCCTCCTTCTCCAGCAGAGCATCTGGTGGATTTGAACCGCATACCTCTGGGATTGCAGTGCAGCACCTTGCCACTAGGCCACCAGAGCTCCCTTGTAGATCTGTCTTTTAATTTCCTGACTGCTGCTTCCATGAGTGTTGATTGTGGGTCCAAGTAAAATTAAATCCTTGACAACTTTGATCTTTTATTGATTGTGATGTTGCCTATTGGTCCAGTGGTGAGGATTTTTGTTTTCTTTTTTTTTTTTTAGAATTCAATAAAGACTTATTAATTTTTTTCATTGCTGCACATTTTCTTCTCCCTGCCCTTCCTCCAGCCCTCCCCACGGTGCGGTGCACCCCTTATTCCAGGTTGTTGTCATACAAATAATGCGTAATCATATGTTCCTTTCAGACAGTTCTTCCCCTCCTCTGATCTAATGCAGTGTTCACTATCTAGCCACTCTTTTTCTATTCTTTCTCCTCAGCCCCCCATTTTTACAGAAACATAGGATTTTCTTTTTAGTATAAAGTACCATCCAGCAGGGTGTGTGTGTGTGTACAGTTTGCCCTCACACTGTCTCTCCCTCAGGGCTGGTCTATGGCTTGGTCATATGGGAACAAGTAACCATGTCCTACTGTGGAATTAAGTGTTTCGCGGAGTTTCCACCCTCCTAGCTGTAGAAGGTGTCGTTTTACACCTGTGACTTGTGCAGATGTGCCATTCTGTTCCTGTGATGATTTCCATGAGATGAAGTCACTACATCATAAAGATGTACAATTTAAAAACCTACAGAGGATGCTCATCTGGCCCGGGACAGGCCTGCCGTGAAGCCTGCAGTATAAACTAGCAAGCTACGTTATGCAGATGGCACAACCCTGCTTGCTGGAAGTGAGGAGGACCTGAAGCTCTTGGTGCAGAAGATCAGAGACTACAGCCTCAATTTGGGTTACCTCTTGACATCAAGAAAATAAACATCCTTCACCAGTGGCCCCCTAGGCAGCGTCATGCTAGATGGATAAGACATAGAAACTATTAATGATCTCATCTTGATTGGATCTGCAGTTAGCACTCTTGGTACAAGCAGTCAGGAGATTGGGAGAACTATGGCTTTGGGAAAGGCCAGCCATCAGGGACCTCTCTAGGTTATTTAAGGAGCAGTGATATCATCTTAAAGACTAGTGTGTGCCCGATTCAAGTCACAGTCTTTCCAAATACCTGCAATGCATCTGAGAGCTGGACTGTAAATAAGGATGACGGAAAGAATTGATGCACTTGAGCTGCGTTGTTGTAGAAGTCAGCTGAATATCCCATGAACTGCCAGAACGGACAAATATGTGTTGGAAAAGTGTAGCCAAGGTGCTTATTAAAGGCAAGGGTGGTTGAAGCTTCATCTCTCATGTTTTGGGCATGTTGTTGAGAGGACACTCCTGGGAGACAGACGTCATGCTTGGAAAGTAGGAGGGTCAGCGAAAGAGAAGACCCTCAACTAGGTGGATTACACAGTGACCACTACAGTGGACTCCATGTGTCAAAGATGGTGAGGATGACACAGGACAGGACAGAGTTCAGATCTATTACTCATTGGGTCTCTTTGAGTTGTATTTCATTTGATGTTACCTAATAACAACAACAGCTAACAAAGTGAGTTGTCTCAGAGTGCTGACCTCAGGTGTTGCAGAAGAGGCTGTCCTGTAGAATGTCGAGGTAGGGACTGTCGGTGAAGCGGGTTGCCAACCTTTCCTTGAAAGGAGTGGCTTCGATCAACCAGTCTTAACCTTGTGCACCGCCCAGGCCCCCAGCCTGCAGTACTGATGCTCTTGCTGTGTTCTAAGTCCTTGCTGACTCTTCATAACCCCTCGTATTGTGGGACAAACCACTGCTGGACCCTGTGCCGTCCTCGCTGTCACTGCTGGACTTGAGCCACTGCGTCCATCTCCCTGAAGGTCTTCCTTCTCACTGACCTTCTGCTTTTGCAAACATGGTGTCCTCTTGGGAGTGACCCCTCCTGACAACATGTCCAAAGTCTGTGACATGAAGACTCACCGTCCGCGCTTCTGACGAGCACCTTGGCTGAACTCTCCCCAGGAGAGACGAGTGCGTTCTTTCAGCTTTTTATTCGATTCTCTTCACCAGTGAATCTTCAATCTCCGAAGAAGCTTCGCATCTTCTTTCATCTTCCTTACCCATTATCCAGCTTTCACATGCTTATGAGGTGACCAGAAACACCATGGCCTGAGTCAGGCATGCCTTGGACCTCAACAGGACGTCCATACACTTTAGCACTTTAAAGAGGTCCTAGAGAAGAGAAGAGGGGAGGAGGGGAGAGGAGAGGAGAGAGGAGAAGAAAAGGTCTTTGACAGCAATACATTGTTTAATTTCTTTTTTAAAGTTTTATTTTATATTGGTTTGCATACAAAATTCATATACATTGTGTTTTATTCATGTACATTGTGTTTCACACATTCATTCATATTAGGTTTCATACCATCATTCCTGTATATTGTTTCATAAATATAACCACAGGATGTCTGTGCCCACTGTTTCCTCATGTTTTCAGGTCCCCACTGGATCCTTCCCAGTTCCTTCACCTCCTCCCTCTGCCCACCAAGCTCTGTGACTCCGCGATTGCCCAGCTGCCCACTCTCAGCCTCCTGGTCCCGTCCCCTTCTCCTTGTAGAATTTTTACACACATCTTACTAGTTAACTTTCTCTTTTTGCAATAATATAAAATAATGCAGAATTTGTCCTTGTGAAATTGAGTTATTCAGCATGATATTCTTGAGACTCTCCCATGTTATATAGTATTTTATGAAATTGTTGCTTCTTAGTATTGCTTAATATTCCATTACGTGAATGTACCATCATTTCTCAAGGCATTCGTTTGTTGATGGTCATTTGGGTTGCTTTCATTTTCTTGCTATTATGAACCAAATATCTGTGTCTCAGTTCTGTTTTCCTTAGGGTATATTCCAGGCAGTGGAATACCTGCATCATGTGGGATTTCTGTGTCCAGCTTTTTGAGTAAAAACCCAACTGCCTTCCAGAGTGGTTGTTCCATTTTACAATCCCACTAGCAGTGCACAAGAGTCCCAGTCTCCCCACCTTCTCTCCAATATGTATGACTTGCCGTCTTGTTAAATTTTGCCTCTGCTCCTGGGGTGACATGGCACCTCATTGTGGTTTTGAATTTAATCTCTCTTATTGCCGGTGATTTTGATGATTTCTTCATGCATTTGATTTTGTAACTCCTGCTTCCGTGGGTTCTGACTGTGGGTACAAGTAAGAAGAAATCCCTGGCAACTGCAATCTTAATCTCTCATGATGCTGTTTATTGGTCCAGTTATGAGGGGGGCGTTTGTTTTCTTATTGTTGAGTTATTGAACATATTGAAGAGTAGCTACTTAGTCTTTCCACTTCAAAACCTGAAATACTTGAGTCCCTATTTCTCCATATTTTCATTGATACCAGAAGTTGTCAGTCTTTTGAAATTTTGTCAGTCTGGGCAGTAAGAAATGTTGCTTCATTTGTTTTAATTTAAATATGTCCTTCCTTACAGCTGAAATTGAGAATCTTTTCATGTTTATCAGTCACTCAAAATTCTTAGAATGGTTTGCTTTTCTAAGGGACAATTTGAGTTTCCTAACTGAATTGAAGGAGCTTTGTTACATTGTAAATATTAGGCCTTTGATGGCCTCTTATTTGATGCTCTTTTTGTTGCAAATACCTTCCCCAGTGTGTTACTTCTCTTGAAATTTATGCCTTATTTTGTTTTCCAGAACTTTTCATTTGTTTTATTTTTGTACAATTAATTCTAATTTTTTTCCTTTGAAGATTAATGCCCTGTTTAAGTCTTTCTCCACAGCTGTGCATATAAGAATATTCTATGTTTTCTTCTCATGCATTAACAATTTTATTTATAAGTTATTCTTATATTTAGAATTTATTTCACATAGAATAGAATCCATGTAGGATAAATATTGCGTTTGGTGAGAAGTCAGGACTTGGGTTTCTTTTCCATTCATACTTTGATTATCTTTTAAAGAGCTCCATTTTCAAAATCTGAGTTCCCACATGTGTCCAGATCTGCATCTAACCTGTTTCTAGACTTTGTGTGCTCCTGGACTGGCATATTACTGTTTTGCTCACTCAAGGTGCTAAGCAAATTTCTGTATCTTCTTTTTTTTTTAGTGTGTGTGTGTGTGTGTGTGTCTGTGTTTCTTTTGGTGCCTAAACCCGGGAACAAATACATTTCTGTATCTTCTGTGGCAAGTAATCACCTTTTCAAAGGAATTTGAAAATTCACTAATCTCTGGTGATGTAGTCCATAGGGAGTTGTGCTGCTGAAGTGAAGGTGGTATCTCTCTGGCCGTTCAAATCCACCAGTGGCTCCTTGGGAGAAAGATAGACAATCTCCTCTTGTGTGATACAGCCTCTTAAAAACCTGCTGGAAGGTTTTTGGGGTTGGTTAAGACTGAATGGCAGTGAGGTTGTGTTTTCTAGTCATGTTCTACCCTGGGTTAGAGTAGGTGGAAGCCACACTCTAAGGTGAGTCACGTCTGCACAAAGCTGTGGATTGGTGTCTTTCACAGGTAGCCATCCGAGGGGAGAAACAGCCAGTGCTGCCCTGCCCAGCATCTGAGGCCCTCCTTCTCAGCCCCTTCACCCCACCTGTGACTCAGAGACCTCTGTGTGACACAGACATCTTCCTTCACCTTCTGATTTCCTCCCACCTGATGTCTAGATTTTCACCTAATCTTTCAGAGCCCAAACTCTAAGAGTGATAATCAGAGAAGCCCTAGGGGAAGACTTCCTGGCTCTTAGCAAAACATACTCCATAAGGCAGGTGCTAACTACCTTGTGACCCACCCTAGATTCCAGATGACATTTCATTTAGCCCCTTTATTGAGGTGTATTTATATACTTTTAAGATCCTCGCATTTCTAGTATCTTTGTTGAAATGGCTTTTAGTAAACTTGCAGACTCCTGCCGCCGTCATAACCTGCCATTAGCACATCTGTATCACCCCCCACACAGAGCCCTGCAGAGAACCCTCGAGACCAATTACAGTGGTTCTCTGGGCACCTTTGTTCTGAGGATGCAGTGTTAGCAGGTGTGGAGAAGTCATGCAGGGGTCTCAGGAGAGCCTCTGACACTGAGACCGAGTGTCCCGCAGTATCCACAGTGTGGCTCCCAGGATCCTCCTGGGGACACTGCGAAGCTGAGCCCATCCTTGTCCTTCCAGGTGGATAAAGTTTGAAGAGAAGGTTGAAGAAGGAGGGGAACGCTGGAGCAAGCCGCACGTGTCCACACTATCCCTGCACAGCCTGTTCGAGCTCCGGACCTGCCTGCAAACAGGAACGGTGCTGCTGGACCTGGACAGCTGTTCCCTGCCCCAGATCATAGGTGAGGCCAGGCCGCGGGAGCGCCCCTTGCTTCGTATCCGGCACCGGCACCTGCCCGATCCTGCAGGCTTCCTACGATGTCCCCAGCAGTGTCACCGCTGCTCCCAGCTTCAGTGACATCAGAGTTTAAGAAAGAGATGATCCTCTTAGATGATACATACCTGTATGACAAAAACGGGGTCGGGGTGGAAGTCTTACCTTCTGTGCAGGAGACCTGGGTTCAGTTCCCAGCCCATGGACTCCATGGCCACATGGTCCCTGTCTGTCATCAGGGGCTTGTGAGCGGCTGTGAAGTAAAGGAGGCTTCGGATCCACTGTGTGCATGGGGGGAAGATGAGCTTTCTTCTCCCGTGTGAGTCACAGCTTCTGAAAACCCACTGGTGGGCCCACTAAGATAGGTCAGAGGAAGCGGCAGTGAGCTTGGGATTTACTCTGTCACATTCCATTTTGCCAAAAATATTTTCCAAAAATACTTTGTAAAGAGAATTGTTTTAAGGACACAAACTGTTAAAAGTAACAGTACTTTGGTGCTTCTTGGAGTCCCGTATATATACTATTTGATTTCCTTTCCTCTGGAGCCTTGATAACACAATATATGCACACCTTTATCTTTCACACTTGGGGAAGCAGAAGGTGTGTGTCTTGACCAAAGATCCAATCGGTGGCCGAGACCGTGGCCACCTTTCCACCTCACACTTTCTCTCAACTCCACTAGTGACAGGTGGGACCCTGGGTCACTTCGTGGCTCTGTCCTGTGTGCCCA
The DNA here is from genome assembly GCF_000299155.1 of Elephantulus edwardii. Lineage (NCBI taxonomy): Eukaryota > Metazoa > Chordata > Mammalia > Macroscelidea > Macroscelididae > Elephantulus > Elephantulus edwardii. The sequence continues at coordinate 753,563 of NW_006399761.1, forward strand.
GCGCTCTGTTTCTCACGCAGATGATGTCATTGAGAAGCAGATTGAGGATGGCCTCCTGCGGCCGGAGCTCCGGGAGAGGGTCAGCTACGTCCTGCTGCGGAAGCACCGCCACCAGACCAAGAAGCCTATCCACCGCTCCTTAGTGGACATTGGGAAGTCGGTGTCCTCCACCACAAGTGAGTAGGGGCCATGCAGTGGATGCTGGGCATTCATCGCCTGCCCAGTGGTCACTTAGCAGCTTGGACGCACGTTGGACTTCACGTCTGGAAGAGCTGCTGGGGTTCTGGGAAGGCCTCCTCTGCCTCTTTCTTCTGCAGGTTTTTGGGGGCCCTTAGCTGCACCCCAGGGAGCTCTGATGGTTTTGTGGTAAGGAATTGCACTGCCAATGCCAAGGCATGTCATCTGAACCCACGAGCTGCTCTGTTGGAGAAGAGCAGTCTGCTCCCACGGGGTGGCCTGTCTCTGCCGGAGGGGCAGCTGTGCATGTTACAACTTGGTGGCACACAGTGACAGACCACACCCCAGCGCCGTCCCCACCACCACAACAGGAGCTTCCTAGGCAGGGAGGTGGCGCTCAGCCTGGGCTGCCCACTGTGGTCACCTGGGACTTGAGCCTTGCACCACCACTACCACCCCATTCCCAAGAGTTGCACTCGGTGGGTCTTGGCTGCTAAAATGTGGGGAGTTCTGCAGAGATTTCCCTGGCCCGACAGAGCTGGGAAATGCTGGTGAAGTAGCTTTTCTATAGCAGGGCTGGGAAACGAACCTCCAAACCACAGGGAGGAGCCACGAGCCTCAGGTGAAAATGCAGACAACAGGAAGGTCCAAGTTCATGTTCACATCCAGCGCTGCTTAGACTGGCAGCCATGCTGCTCTGATTAGCAGAGCCAGAGGCCACTGAGGTGAAAGTGCATTGTCCAATCACTCCTCAGACAGTGACCGTCCACTCTCTGCACCTCAGTGATACCTAGGACACTAGGTCTGCAGAGCCTGGCAGGCAAACACAAGAGCCGGACCAGAGTGGATAAAATTTACTGAGTAAAGCACTTTCAATGAATTGTTTAAAACAGGGAAGTGGTGTGTTTCTCTAACTGAAGATAGAGCTCTGGCGTGCTTTTGTCTGTAACAATGGGCTCAGTGTATCGGAGACGGTGGAGATGGTGCAGGACAGTCCAGGGTTCAGACCCATCGTTAGAGTCACTGTGAGTCATAGCTTGACGGCACATGAAAGGAACAATAATTGTATCACACTTCATATTACGTCAGAGAAAAAGAAATGTTTCCGTTTCATTCACAGTGCCTTCCATTATTAAAAACAAATGATTGCCACAAAAAATAGAGTGGAAAATAATTTTGTATTAGATAAGTTAAAAGTGTATATGCTTATTGTTGTTACGTGCTATCAAGTGGCCTGAGACTCACAGTGACCCTCTGTACAGCAGCTCTGAACCCTGCCCCATCCTGAGCCGAACTCACGATCTCTGACACACCTACCCCATTGCCCTAGTTACTGTGTCAATCCGTCTCATCTAAGATCTTCTCGCCTGCACTGTCCCTTTGCTCTTCTAAGCATGATGTTCTTCTCTAAGGACTGGCCCCTTCCATGCCCAAAGTATGTAAGATGGAGCTTCAGAATCCTTGCCTCCAAGGAGCAGCTTGGTTTCACCATCTTCAGTACAGACCTGTTAGCTCTCTTGGCGGTCCTCGGTATGTTCAAGACTTTGCTCCACCACAACGCAAAGGCAATGATTCTTCTATCAGCCTTAGTCATTGTCCAGCTTTCTAAAGCGTAGCAAGAAATTGTGTGAAGACCGTGGCCTGGATCAGGTGCACCTTAGTCTGTAGACTGACATCGTTGCTTTTGAGCACTCTGGAGAGGTCTCTGACAGCAGATTTTCCCAGTGCAATTTGTCTTTTGATTTCCTAACTGCTGATGCCGAGAGTGTTGATTGTGGGAGCAAGCTGAAATTGTTAACATCAGTCTCTTTTCCATCTATCATGGTGCTGCCAGTTAGCCCGGTGGTGAGAATCTTTGAGCTGGAGCTTCAGCCCATAGTGAAGGCTGCAGTTCTTGACCTTCTGCAGCAAATGCTTCAGGTCCTCCTCAGTTTTGGCCAGAAAGATTATGTCATCTGCATATTGCAGATTGTTGATGAGTCTTTCTCCAATCCTGATGTAGCATTCCTCCTCGTAAAGTCCAGCCCTTACATGATCTGTCCCACATATAGATTGGAAAGGTAAGGAGACAGGATGTGTCCCTGGTGCCTGCCTTTCCTGACTTGAACCATTCAGTAGTTCCTTACAGTGTTCTGACAGTCGTTTCCTGGTCCAAGTGTAAGCTCCACATGGACACAGTCAGGTGTTCTGGATTCCTGTTCTTCTCAAGGTCAGCCACCATTTGTTGTGATCTGCACGATCAGATGCCTTTGCATAGTCAAGGAAGCACAGATAAACATTCTTCTGGTACTCTCTGCTTTCAGCCAAGACCTGTCTGACATTGGCCACGATGTCCCTAGTGCCACAGCCTCTTCTAAACCCAGCTTGTATTTCTGGTAGCTTAGAACAACAGTGGTGGTTTTTTTTAGGCTTGTTAAATGATTTGAGGCAATTTGACTAGAGCAGAATGTACTTATTCTACAGAATACACATCAAGTAAAAGTGCTTTTTTGTTTGCAAAATTGAGTTATTCTGCTGATAGGAAATAGTAGGCACTCATTTGGGATAATGCACCTTCCAGAAACACCACATGCATTTTTTACTGTGTCAGACTTAAAACATGTTCCACACGCAGGCAGAGTGAGGGACTGTAGGCTGCTAGGTCCTCCTGGACAGCAGGGGGTCCCTCTAACCAACAGCTACTAAACCCTGGGGTACAGTCACAGAGCAGGGAGGCAAACCAGGCAGGGCAGCCTTCCAATTCAAAGGGAGAATACCAGAAGTGACCCTCGGCCACGGGCTGTTTCTACTCCACACATGTCAGCTTGCACTTGATTCTCCAACCTTCACTGCTTTCTTTTTACAACGCTGATTTGGACTGACTTGTTCAGATTGGGGTTTATTATCTAGTGAGTCATGAGAGAAAGCAATTTCTGCGTTTTCTTGTAAACTGTGCGAAGTTTGCAGAAGGTTGCAGGGGAGGAGGAGCCTAGGGAAGCCAGTCATGACGCCTTTATGTAAAGATCCCACCTGCTTCGTGGTGCACATTGAAGACGTCCTCAGCGGTATTGACACAGGCAGCGGTTCTCAGGTCCATCCCCAGGGTGTGGAGATGAAACGGTGTTGTTTAGGGATTTGGTGATGTGGCTACTTGGCTTTGAGGCTAAACGTTTTGGTGTTGGGGAATCTGATGGGAGTATATGGAGGCCAGATGGCATTGATCTGGAGGAACTGAAGACTTCAGATTGCAACTGGGATCAATCCTGAGTTTCCCCAAAGGAAAGCCCTGTGAAGGGAGCAGCTTGGAGGTAGACATACTGATTCCAGGAGCCAGTGAGAAGCAATTGACCCATTTGACCCAAGGTCAAAGCCAAGATCATTGGCAAATGTGCCAACACATCGTTAACTGCAGAAGCTGATGAGAATTTCCTGGAGAGGAACGGTGTGGTGGCTCCTGGCCTGTTCTCGAATGCTGGAGGAGGGACAGGCTGAAGCACCTCCACCACGTCCGCTACGGCCGTCTGACCTTCAGCTACGGTAGAGGCTCAGTTTCCCACCTGCTCGTGTCTGGACCTGCTCATGTCTGTTCAGGAGTATGTGGAAAACATGGAAGTGTTCAGTTGTACCCACGACAGAGTGCCAAGACTGAACGTCGGATGCATCTGAGAAAGCCTCGGGGTTAGCTGACACTGTGGAGGGTTCTGCCAGGGGAATCGTGTGCACAGCCGTGAAGAACAAACATGTTTGACAAACGCACACTTGTTCCTGGGAGGGGAAAGGTGGGCCTCCCAGGCCAGGTGGGCCTCCCAGGCCAGGTGGGCCTCCTAGGCCAGGTGTGTCTGCATGATTGCACTCATGTGAGTGAGGTGCTGACCAGGGAGGATGCCCACTCATGTCCTCTCTTTTCTCCTCACAGCCCGCAGCCCAGCCCGCAGTCCGACACCCCGCAGCACTCTGCACCGCTCCACAGAGGACCTGAGGGTGCGGGACAGCGCCAACTACGGACGTCTGTGTGAGTCTGTCCTCTGCCCATGGGAGGGGCTGTATGTGTGTGTCTGTGTGCACTTGAGCATGTGCATGTATGTGACTGTCCATCTGTGAAAGAAGAGTCTACAGGAAGTTATTCACCCCCTCAGTGATGGACTGTGTTACAGTGTCCTCTCCCTGTGAGGGAGCCTATGTGAGGATTTTCTAACCTTCAGTGATGGCGTCTGTGTGTGGGTGTCCTCTCTGATGGTGTCTGTGTGGGGGTGTCCTCTCTGCTCAGTGGTGGAGTCTGTGGGTGTCCTCTCTAGAGCGATGGTGTCCTCTCTCAGTGGTGGAGTCTGTGTGAGCACCTCTTTTCTCCTGGTGGTTCTGTACTGCTGGATACGATTTGGTTCGTTCCATTTGGGGTCTTTGCTGCTTGCCCTTTCGGCCTGGTGGATGTGCTGTGTGGCCTTTTCCTTGGGGCCTGGGCGCAGAATGCCTGTGGAATTCTCAGCCCGACCGTCAGCACTGTGAGTCCTCCCTGAGTCTGAGTCACCTCAGGTGCTGATTGACAGGCCTCAAGCTTCAGCCGTGACTCTGAACCAAAGCTCTAAATCAGCCCAGACATATCGATACTCAGTTTGTTGTTGAGAAAGTTCCTGGGCGTTTTCATCTCAGTACCTTGTTGTCACTACACTTATCCTTTCCCTGCTTTCATGGAACCGCCCCACGATATGCTTGTTAAAGGCAGGACAGGCCGTTCCCCAGCAGACCCCCAGAGACCCTCCCACAGGTGACAGCAGCCCCTCCATCTCTACGCTGAGGCACTGATCTGCGCACAGCTGGGGGAACTGGGGAGCGGTCAGGAGGGCTTCTGAGGTGTGGGGGTCACTTTCTGGGCAGTGGGGGGTGAAGAGCCTGTGAGTTTTTAGTCTGTGAGTAGCAGGAACTTGGAAATGAAGCATGATGAGAAAGTGGTATGAACAGAAGCCCAGACGAGGGGGAAGTCAGCTCAGCGCTGGGCCTCTCACTAGGCCCCAGTGGTGGCTGTGGGTGCTATGACGGTAGGGTTCACCCCATTTTTCTCTCTGTGACTAGAGACGAGGGTCCATGGTGTCCTGTGGGCTCCTGGACCCCTGACGGTCATCTTGTGTTCTCTCCTAGGTCACGCCCAGAGCAGAAGCATGAACGACATTTCTCACACAGCAAACACGGACCAAGTAAGGAGGCCCCTCCCTGGGGGAGCAGGCGGTAAAAGGGACCTTTGTGTGAAAGGAGGGCACCCCTCCAGTCGATGCTGAGCCCGTATTTCGGGCCCTGGGGGGTCAGGGGACAGAGGGCCATGAGCAGGGGCCCAGCTGTCACCGAGCATGGGATCTGTGAAGCGGAGGTAGTTCTATCTTCCCAGGACCCCCAGAACCTTTACACGTAGGCGGAAGGTCCAGGCCAGCGGATAGGAGGCAGGGACGCCTCTACTGGGGGTGAACTCATTTAAAAACCCCACATTTCGCTTCCGGTCGCTGGCGCTCTGGGAGCTGCGGTGACGGTGCAGACATGGCCAAGCCAAGAACCACACCCCCCACAACCAGTCCCGAAAATGGCACAGAAATGGTTTCAAGAAACCAAGATGGCAACGATATGAGTCTCTTAAGGGGGTAGACCCCAAATTCCTGAGGAACATGTAATTTGCCAAGAAGCACAACAACAAAGGCCTAAAGAAGATGCAGGCCAACAATGCCAAAGCCATAGATGAACGTGCCGAGGCTGGGAAGGCTCTCGTCAAGCCCAGGATGCGAAGGTATCTCAACCACAAGCTCAGCCGACTCGCCTACATCACCCATCCCAGGTTTGGGAAGTGCGCTGGGGCCCACACTGCCAAGGGGCTCAGGCTTTGACCGGCCAAAATCCAAAGCCAAGGCTGACAGGAAGGCAGAAGCTCCAGCAAAGTCCTCAACTCAGGCGCCAGCCAAGGCCTCAACCCAGGCTCCTGCTCCAGGCCAGGCTCCTCAAGGTGCCCCGGTCCCTGCAGAGGCTCCACCATTGAGTCCTCCATCTGAGGACAGAAGGACTGGGGTGACCGCCTGGGCAGCTGCCATCTGCCTGGGACTGGTGTCCTCCTGTGCTGTTTGTACAAATAAATCCGAAGGCAGGAAAAACAAAGCAAACCCACACTTCACTGGCTTTCCAAGGCTGTCCGTTCTAACAGGACACTGCCTGCGTTCCTCCCTGCAAGCGACTGGAAGATTCAAGCCGAAAGAGACATATGTTGTTGTTGTTATGCCCATGTTACTGAGTAGAATATTGTGGCTTAAATCGACTAAGCAGCATGTCTGAATTCGTAAAGATGAAAAGCCGTAAAGCCAGGATGCAGATCCTGGTGTTCTGATGCCGCTGCTCTTAGCGGTCAGTGAGTCAGCCCTTCCCAGTGGCCCTGTGAGCCACGCATCTGAACCTTGCTCTTTCCTGCACCGTCTCTGAGGTGCTTGTGCCCACTGTCGCAGGGCCTGTGCCAGGCCTTCCCGTTCCCTCTCTTTCTCTGACCCTCCACTTGTTCCAGCATGACGACTGTCCCCTCCTGACAACATGCCCAAGGTGAGACCCATGTCACCATCCTTGCCTGTAAGGAACTCCCTGGGTGACTTCTCTCAGACAGACTTCTTTATTCTTTTGGCAATCCACGGGATAGGTAATACTCTTCTCCAACACCGCAACATCTGTCATGATTTCCGTCTAAAATGAAGTTTTAATTAGACTCTGGGATTAGCTAGCTTTTGATCTCCTCATCTGAAAAATGGGACTGAGGGGTTACTTTCCTTGTTGGATAGACCAGTGTCATCACCAGCAGAAAAACACTGTGCTCACGCTGGAGACACCGTCAGGGAGGCTGACGTCAGCGTGGCAGTCTAGAAGATGTGCCGTGTTTCTGCAGAAACTTAGGTTTTTCTGAAACTGCCCCTGCAGTGGGATGTGTCATAAACAATTTTCATAAGCTCAGCTTGCGTGTACCAGTATGCCTAAAAGGCTCAAGCGCTAGGCTGTGTTTGTGCTTTGACTGTCTAATGCTTACCTCAGGTGGTCGTTTTTGTTGTTATGTGCTGTCGAATTGCCTGTGACTCATAATGACCCTGTGTACAAAAGCCCTAAACCCTGCTTTATCCTGTGCGAGTTTCACCATCTCCGACACACCTACCCCCATTACCCCAGTCACTGAATCAATCCATCTCATCGAGGGTCTTCCTCTCCTGCGCTGTCCCTCCACCCTCCCAAGCATGATGTCTCTCTCCAAGGAATGGTCCCACCTTGCAACATGTCCAAAGTATGTCAGACGATGCCTCAGAATCCTTGCCTCCAAGGAGCAGCCTGGCTTCACCCTCTCCAGGATGAACCTGTTCATTTTCTTAGCAGTTCATGATATATATTCAGTACTCTTCTCCAACACCACAGCTCAATGGCATCAATTTTCCTTCTATCCTCCCTTGTCATTGTCCAGCTCTCTGATGTATAGCAAGTGATTGCAAAGGCCATGGCCTGTATCAGGTGCACCTTCGTCTCCAGAGTGACATCATTACTCTTCAGTACTTTGGAGAGGTCTCTAACAGCAGACTTTCTCATCGCAATATGTCTTTTAATTTAATTTGCTGGCTGCTGGTGCCAAGAGTGTTGATTGTGGAGCCAAGCAAACTAAAACTGTTAGCAATCTCAATCTCTTCACCATCTATCATGATGCTGCCACTTCGCCCAGTGGTTAGAATCTTTGTCTTCTTGACATTGAGCCTCAATCCATACTGAAGGCTGCAGTCCTTGACCTTCTGCAGCAAGCGCCTCAGGTCCTCCTCAGTTTCAGCAAGCAGGGTTGTGTCATCTGCATAATGCAGGTTGTTGATGAATCTTCCTCCAATCCTGATGCCACTTTCCTCCTCATAGAGCCCAGCGTCCCAGATAATCAGTTCTGCACCCCAGGTAGAGGAGCTGTGATCTGATCCAATCACAGTGATGCTTCTGATTCTGTGTTTTTCCTTGTTGGTTTCGTTTCTGGAGTTTTAAAGTCGCTGCTTTTGTCAGACTCTGATGTTTTGGTACAGTGGTGTGGGAATTAGTATTTGTGATTGTATATCATAACTTTTGGGAGCGTGTAGTATTCATTAAGGAGCTCTGGTCAGCGTTCAGAGTGGGTTGTACTGCTCACCCTCAGGCCACACACTTCTCTGCAGGATTGAATCCATCAGTGGCTCCAGAGGAGAAAGATGGACAGTGTCTTCCTGTGTGATTCAGAGCCTCTGAAACCCCACTGGAGGGTCAGCCATGAGCTCGGACTCCACAGCAGTCAGAGGAGATGAGTAGTAATTAAAGGGAAAAGGGAACAACTTTTTAAAATTCTTTTTCTTTTGTATTGGTTTGCATACAAAATTGAAACCAGTATCCACTGTTTTGTTTATATATATTGTTTCACAGATTCCTCTGTTCACATTATGCTTCATAGTATCATTCCATACATTGTGTTTGATAAAATTCATCACCATGGATCCGTGCTCCCTCTCAGTTACTAATAATGCTGGAACTAATAATACTATAATGTAGAGTAGGGAAACAAGAGGTAACTCGTGGTTGCTGTGAAGCTGAACACTGTGACACTGATGTGTCAAATGCGATAATGGTTGCCCATGGCAGACAGTGTTTGGTGGAGCTTCCTGATTAAAACAAACGTGGAAGCAGGAGTGGCATCTACTTCCTACATAGCTTGCCTCCAGAAACCCTGTGAACCTGGAGAAAGGAAGAATGTTATACAGGAAGTGTCCAGGTATCTCGTTCATAGGGTCACTATGAGTCGCTGAAGACTCAACGGCACACACACAACAACAGTATAGGAAAAATAGAATAATTTTCATTTCAGTGTTCATGTAATCTAAGAAATAACACACAACTACTTCTATGATAAGGGTGCTCTAGTGGCCTATTGGCAAGAAGCTGCGCTAAAATCCCAAAGGCCCATGGTTTGAATCCACCAGCTGCTCCATGGGAGAAAGATGGGCAGTCTCCTCCCTTGTGATTAACTGTCTCTGAAAACCTGCCGGAGGGTCAGCTATGGGTCGCTTTCAACTCGATAGTACTCAGCAACAACATTCTGTGATTGAACTTGACACTGAACTAAAAGAACTGTGGTGGCCTGGAGGGCAAGTAGTTGCACCGCTGACTCACAGTCAGGCAGTTGGAATCCACCAGCTGGCCCTTGAGAGAAGAATGGGCAGTCCCTGCCCTTAGAGTTTACAGCCTCTGAAAACCTCCTGGAAGAACAGCTGAGAATCACTTCTCACCAACAAGGAGTCGAGCTGCTGAGTTGACCGATGACTAGGAATCTGTGTAGCCTGGTTTGGGAGGTGGTCCATGCGCGGGGAGGGGAGGGGATGGGCCCCAGTTACCGCTCTGGGTGACACCAGATGTTAGTGGTGACGTGATCTTGAGAGAACTGAAGTTCAGGCGGTGGGAGGGGAGTGAGGAAGTGAGAGCTGAATCCTGCAGTTACGGGCTGGTCTCTGGGTGTCCTGTCTCCTCCCCTGACCAGCGGAAGAACAAGTTCATGAAGAAGCTCCCCAAGGACTCAGAGGCCTCCAACGTGCTGGTGGGCGAGGTGGACTTCCTGGACCAGCCCTTCATCGCGTTCGTTCGGCTCATCCAGTCCGCCATGCTGGGAGGGATGACAGAGGTGCCTGTCCCCACCAGGTGAGTGGACAGCCCTGACTCCCCACCACACGCCCCAGGCTGTGAGAGACCCCTTCACACGGGAGGGAGAGGAGGGCATTTACAGTGGGGGAGGGGATTCTTCCGGCCGGAACAAGAACTCGAAACGTTTCTTGAACCTCATCACACAGCTTCATGAAGCCATCGTGCACGTAAATGTCGTTGAATTGAGAAGTGTTCATTTATAAATATGTATGGAGCTCCGGCAGCCTCATGGTGAGAACCTGTGCTGCAATCCTTGAAGGAATGCGGTTCAAATCCACCAGCTGCTCCCCAGGAGACGGATGGGAAATCTCCCGTGCAGTTCACTGCCTCCAGAGCCCGCGGCAGGAGCAGCGGTGGGCTGGTTCTGACTGGACAGCACACAACAGCAACAAAAGATTTAACACGCTGTTGTTTTCAGTGGTTACAGAAGAAAGATGCCAGTTATTGGGAGAGATGCTTCTGGGTGAGGGGAGGCAGCAGACAGTGGTCGGGGGAGGACACCAGGACTGAATAAAGAGATGTGTCCAGGGTCAGCCCAGCATCCGTAAGAGCAGTCAGCCTGTGGGCAGCTACAGTGCTGGAGGCGGACACCGTTCGATGCCAGCAAATCTTCTGTGCAGATGTAGAAGGATTCCACCTTCTCGCCACTCCTGCTTTTCCTTGTCGTTTTCTTCTGCTCCTTCATCTTCATCTCCTCCTCCTCCTTCTCTGCAGATTCCTGTTCATCCTGCTGGGACCTCCTGGAAGAGCCAAGTCCTACAATGAAATCGGCCGGGCCATTGCCACCCTCATGGTCGACGATGTAAGTGGTGATGAGAAGCGGGAGGTATCCGCCCCAGCGCCGTCCAGTCATCCGTCCACCCGCGCGTCTCGGCACATTCCATCCCCCGCACTGAAGAGTATGAGAACCAGGCCACAGTCTAGGTCCGGAGCCTCAATCTAGTGAGATAAACAGATTTCTAGTCAAATAATTAACTCGTTCCAAGAAGTCACAGATGTTGTTGTTAGGTGCCAGTAAGGTGACTGTGACTCACAGTGACCCTGTGAACAGATCTGGACCCTGCCCTGACCTGTGCCGTCCTCCTGATCTCTGAAAGGCCCGAACCTGTTCTTACAGTCAGTCCATTTCATCGGGGTCTGCCTTTCTCTCTCTGACCTTCCGTCTTTCCCAGCCTGATGCCCTTTCCAAGGACTCCCTGGTCCTGACGACGCGCCCACAGTCTGTGAGGTGGTACTTCACCATCCTTGCCCTAAAGAAGCCCTGCGGTTGACCTTCCTCCAGGGCAGCCTCGCCTGTTCTTTCGGCAGTCCGTGGGACGGTCCCTGTTCTCTCCCACAGACAGTTCCGTGCCTCCGTTCTTTCTCAGCCTTCGTGACTCAGTGTCCAGCTTGCAGATGCATAGGAAGCAGGTGGAGGTGCCCTGTTGTGGACAGACCAGCCCTGCGGTTTTGATCTTTAAACTCATGTTGAGACTGTTGTTCTTGGGTGCCGTTGAGTGGGTGCCGACTCAGTGACCCCACGAATAACGGGCTGAAATGCTGCCCTTTCTCACCGGCTCCATGCTTGAGCCCCTGGTTCCAGCCGTTGTATCCGTCCGCATCGTTGAGGGCCTCCTCTCTTTTCATGCCCGTCCACTTTTCCAAACATGATGTTCTTCTCCAGAAACTGACCCTTCCTGATCACCCTGAGCCTAGGAAGTGGGCATTCCAGACGAAGGGGACAGTGACGGTGACTTACAGGAGAAGTGGTTCCTGGGGACCCAGTGTGAGAACTCAGGGCAGGTGACGGCGACAGGAGCCAGAGACGGTACAGCACCTTGAGGGAAGGTGACAGCAGTCAGGAGCTGGAGATGGCACAGGAGCCTGAGACCACACAGTGCCTTGAGGTCAGGGCTGGGGACACGGTGGGGAGGGGACCTCACCTGCCGGCTGCCCTGAGTCGGTTCTGAGTCCCTGTGAGCCTGCAGGGCAGGTTACAAAGGCCCTGCCTCGTTTCCAGGGCTGAGCCCCCCACGGGAGCAGAGTGCCTCAGCTGTCTCCCCCAGACTGGCTGGGAGTTTCGAACAGCCACCGGGGCCCCACGGGGACTTAAAGCCTGGACGCAGGCTGACCAGCTCTGTCGTTTAGACAGCATCGCTGGAGACAGTGTGTAGAGAGACGCGCTGGCCTTCCAAGAGGGAAGGCCTACACTGGTGGCTGTCCAGCCAGCTTGGCCCCTCGGTGAACACACGTGTGTCAGAGCAGAGGTGACCGTCGCAGGCCTCTCCACGGCTTCTTGGTGGCGGAATCCTGCCGCTGGCTGGACGTACACTGCCCGGCTCTCCATTGGCAGTAGCATCTCTCACTCCACCATCCAGGGCCTGCGAAGAAGGGCTCAAAGGATTCAACACAGCCCAGTGCTCAGCTGGGTCCAGCCCACAGGGACTCTCCTGTTGTGAGGAGGGGCCGGTCCTTGGAAAAAGACAGCAGGCTGGGAAAACGGGGAATCAGAGAGAGAGAGATCCCCGGTGAGATGGGCCAACACGGTGACGCACTGGCGTGTGTCAGAGATGAGGACGGCACGGACAGGACCCGGTTCAGGCCGTGGGTCCCTGTGAGTCGAGTCATACCCTCCTCGACAGCACCCAATAACAACAACGTGGTGAAGGTGGGGGCCTCTGGTCACTTAGGCAGGTGAGGGGCCGCTGCAAGCTGAGAGGCAGCACCCGTCGGCATATTAAATCCCCAGCAGCCCCGAGAGAGAAGGGTGGACACTGTCCTCGCAGCACTCACAGCCTCGGACGGCCCGCTGCAGAGTCAGCTGTGAGCTGGTTGTGGCTGGACGGCAGTGGGTCTGTGGCTTAAGGAGAACTTGCTCTGCCCAGTGCAGAAAGAGGAGACAAATGGAAAGGATGACTGAGCACATTGCAGGCCTGTTTTCCCAGTGAAAGAGCAAGGCAGGAGCGGCTGTCATTTTCATAGAGCCCTACAGTGTGTCTTCGCGTAAAAGATCTGTGAGTTCAGCCTGTGTTTTAATGCTGCTGTGTCCGCCAGCATGTGGCCAGCAGGGACCAGTTTTTGGAGAAGGACCTCATGCTTGGAAGGGTGGGAAGGAGGAAGACCCCGGACAGGACGGACCGGCGTGGTAGCTGGGGCAGTGGGGTAGCTGTGTGGGAGTCAGCGAGACTGGCTCAGTCCAGGGCAGGCTTCAGGGCGGTGGTCACAGGCGACATAACAGCGTATCCCCCAGCTGCTCTGCAGGGGGATGGCAGCCACCTCTTCCTGGGATTTACAGCCTCTAAAGCCCCCCGCAGGGTCAGCCTGAGCGGGTCCCTCTTGGCCGGCAGTGAGTTAATTGAGCTGTTACGGCAAAGTTGAGGGGAGATGGTGTCTTCAGATGCTTGGCAGGGACAGCGTCCAGTGCTTGGCAAGGGCATGATTCTGGACAGCATAGGACTGGCCGGTCAGGAGGACCCCCCCCCCTTTGCATCCTAATTTACCTGCCTTCTGTGTTCCCTCCTTGGAAACCGAGAACGAGTTTGCTTTGTCTAACACTGTCGGTGACGTGGGCAGGAAGGGGCCGTGAGGGACGATCAGCTTTGCTCTCGTCCTCTGTCCCCAGCTCTTCAGCGATGTGGCCTATAAAGCCCGCAACAGGGACGACCTGATTGCAGGGATTGATGAGTTCCTGGACGAGGTCATCGTCCTTCCCCCGGGAGAATGGGACCCGAATATCCGAATTGAGCCCCCCAAGAAAGTCCCCTCAGCAGACAAGAGGTATGTGTAGGGTTGGGGGGCAGACAGTGGAGAACCTCGTGTCTGTTTTTGCTCTGAGACTTCTTTGCAGCCAATCTGGCCGAGTTAGCATGGTCCACCCACCTGGGTGCCCGGCAAAGCCCCCACGGGTTGGAGACGCGTCTTTTAACTTGTCGTTTGGGCCACCCCAGCTCACACTTCTCTTGGCAGGAAATCCGTGTTCTCGCTGGCGGAGCTCGGGCAGATGAACGGCCAGGTGGCTGGTGGTGGGGCGCCCGGAGGTGGTGGTGGAGGCGGCGTGGCCGGCGGAGGTGCTGGGGCTGGAGGCGGGAGCGGCGGCGATGACGAGGAGATGCCAGCCACGCATGAGATCGGGGAGGAGCTGCTCTGGACTGGAAGGTGCCCGTCCACCTCCCTGCTGCCCAGTAACTCCACCTCAGCCTGCCGCCCTCACCCTGGACCCCCAGAGACCCCCCCTAGACCCACCAGAGTGGCTGCTGCAGGGCCCCAGGCTAGGACATGGAGGGCGAGAACCAAAGTTCTCTTGAGATACTCTCTAGTACTTTTCTAACTCTTTAAAACTTTACTTATTAACCCAAAACTTTTTAAAAGAAATTTCTCCTGACTTGGCTATCTTTGCTCTCAAATTGGGGGCAGGGGAGGAGGGGAATGCCCTGTCAAGAAAAGGTCAGTGTCCCCTTTGACAAAGGAGCTGTGTTTCTGATGCTTTTGGAGGCCACTGTGGAGCTGGGCCAGTGTTTGTCACAGAGGGGTGACGCAGCCCCCTTCCCTTCCACCCTAGGATTTGGGGCAGTGTCTAGAGGTTTCGTTTGTTGTATTGAGAAGGGGGGGGGAGCTACTGGCATCTAAGGAATAGAGGCCGGGGATGCTGATAGACATCACAACACGGAGGACCCCCTCCAGCAGTAAAGGGTCATCTAGTCCATGTGTTAATACTGAGCTCTGGTGGCCTAGTGGTAGCAAACTGCGCTGCTGTCCCAAAGGCACGCAGTTCGAATGCACTTGCGGTTCTGCTGGAGGGGGATGGGCAGTCTCCTCCTGGCCATTCACCGCCTCGGAAAACCCACTGGAGGGTCAGCTGTCGGTTGGCTCTGACTAGACGGCACACAACCGCAACTGTTAACAGTTGTGAAGCTGAGAGTGGAGTCTCCAGCTGACTTTGTCCCTAAACGTAAAAATCACTTGTGAAGTTGTAGAAAACAGACCATTTATCAGGCTCTGTGGCATCTTCCAGCACGTCCCTTCCCTAAAGTCAGGCGCACCTGTGTTCACCCCGCTCAAGAGTCCTGCTGTAGGTGGACCAGAGTTCCACCATCTCTGGGCCCCAGGGCGCCCGTTCTCCACACAGGGCTGGGGCTACCTAGAGAGCCCCACCAGGCCTTCCGTCTCCAGTGCAGGCCCAAGGGCACCCTCTCAACCCTGCAGGAATTCATCTCCCGTCCCCGCCTCCCCCCTCTCCCACCACCCCGGACTCTGTAGCTAGCTCTGCCCTGCCTGGGGTTGACGGGAGGAAGCAGTCCCGGTCTCTCGGGCAGGTTCTTTGGGGGCCTGTGTCTGGACGTCAAGAGGAAGCTGCCCTGGTTCCTGAGCGACTTCACTGACGGCTTCCACCTGCAGTCCATCTCCGCCATCCTCTTCATCTACCTCGGCTGTATCACCAACGCCATCACCTTTGGTGGGCTTCTGGGCGATGCCACCGACAACTACCAGGTGTGTGAGCCAGGTCCGGGATGCTCTGCTGCCACCTGGTGGTGGTGACGAGCTTAACTTGCCCGCCGGTGAGCCAGGGACGTCCACGCTCAGCCTGGGGTCAGGGGCAGGTGAGCCAGGGACGTCCACGCTCAGCCTGGGGTC
>NW_006399761.1:769128-800347 GCF_000299155.1 Elephantulus edwardii
TCAGGGGCAGGTGAGCCAGGGACGTCCACGCTCAGCCTGGGGTCAGGGGCAGGTGAGCCAGGGACGTCCACGCTCAGCCTGGGGTCGGAGGCAGGGGAGTCAGAGGCAGTGCGGTGGGCTCAGGACAGGGCAGGGTTCTGAGATGGTGTGCATTTGGTGGCCAGGAGTCTCAGGCAACTAGAGGGCACGTAAAAACAACCACAGAACGTCATTAAAAGATCTGAAGCAAAAGAATGTTAGGATAAACTGAATTTAGGCAACTTCTGCTTTGTTGCTGGCCAGTTTTTCCACCGCTGTTTGAAGGAACTTAATTGGTACTAACTCCAGTTAGTTGAATTGTTCTTGCTAGTTTGATGGAACTTTAAAAGAAAACAAAACTAATAGTGCATTCTTGACTTGGAGTTGAAGATGTTTTTAGAAGGTTTGTAAGCTGCTGTCAGGATAGAAACAGGCTTCGTAGTGTGATGTCAGCTCAGCGGAAAGGCTAGGCCCCTTCCTGGGGCCTGGGAAGCTCGGAACACCAAGGGAAAGACTCACTTCCCAAGCACATGGACGTGAGTGTGTCTGCAACCCCCCTCTTTCCTGAGAAAAGGCTGGGTCCATCTCAAACCTCCTGAGATGTCCCGCACCTGTCCTGAGACATGCTGTCTCCACTGTATACACCGCTCCTAAATCAAGGTTGTCTCCACCTACACCTGTCCTGAGAGGAGGGTGGCTTCATGCCGTCCTTCCTGAGCTGAGGCTGTGTCCATCCCACACCTGTCCTGACAGTGGGCTGTCTCCACCCCACACGTGTCTCCTGCATAGAAGCTGTCTCCATTCCACACCCTCTGTCCTTCCCGCGATGAAGGAGCCCCATCCCACTCCCTCCCGAGAGGCGCTTGTCCCCACACCTCTCTTGAGCTTTGAGTGTAGCGTCCAGCTCCCTCCTGGGCAAATCCCCATACCTCCTCCTTGGGATCCCCTAAACTCACACGGCCAACATGGTATTCCTCACCTTCCCTTCAAACCAGTCCAGAGAGTAGTCCTGGGGTCACCCTCGCCCGTACCCCCTCCTCTCCAGGAGCTAGGCATCCTCCATGACTCAGGTAACCCCCTTCCCCGTGGGGCCTCCCCACTTGCCTTCGAGCCCCTTCCCCACATGCCGTTCCCAGCCTTCCTCACCGCACACAGTGGCCTTCCACACCGCTGCCCACCAGTCCTTGTCATCTCAGTGCCTTCGAGGCAGCTCCTGAGCTCCAGCCTTCGTCCACCTCGTCCCCTCTCCTGGGACCTCCCCTCATTTCTCCATCTGCTCGAATCCTCTGGTCAAAGCTCTCCTCCTTTCTCTCTGGCTCCACCTTCCTCCCTCCCGGGCAGCCTCCCTAACCACACACTCACTCCTCCTTTCCTGCCTGTGACACCTGCCTGCCTCGTGCACCAGGGCTGTGCCTCTTAGTCAAGGGCAGTCTTTACCCCAGAAGACATTTGACAACGTCTACACGATTGTAGCTGTTAAAACTGGGGGGTGGTACTGGCAGCTTGCGGGCGTGAGATGTGGCGAGGCACCCTACAACGGAGAGGCAGCCCTGTTAGCAAAGGACGTCAGCAGTGCTGAGCTTGAGGAACCAGCCGCACCTGCCGTTCACCTGAACACGTATTACCTTGTTGAGTGATGGGCCCTCACTGTCCAGCACAGTGCGTACTACCTAGTAGGCACCTGGTGGATGCAGAATGGATGAATGCTTTAGCTTCCCGGATAGGATAAGCACCGAACGTGTTTGGGCGAATAGATGATTGGACAGGCGAACAGCTGTCCCCTGGGATGGGCTCACTGGGCACGAGGGTGCGCGTATCTGTTGGTCGCAGTGGGTTCAGGAGAGAGAAGCCACAGAAGCTAAAGACTGACGGCCGAGCGAGCACTGTGCCCTTGCTCCCTGGAGAGGGATCTGGACACCGTGAGCCCGCCACGCCCCGCGCCTGCCACCCCCTGAGCCTCCGCTCTGTGTGCCGCAGGGCGTGATGGAGAGCTTCCTGGGCACTGCCATGGCCGGCTCCTTGTTCTGCCTCCTCTCGGGACAGCCTCTCATCATCCTCAGCAGCACGGGGCCCATCCTCATCTTTGAGAAGCTCCTCTTCGACTTCAGCAAGTAGGTGGCCCCTGGAACCTGCCCTGATCCTGGGGCCAAGCCCAGAGCAGTCCAGCAAAGTCTAGGCTGGGGGACTCACCCCAAGGTGGGCAGAGATGCCCCAAAGCCCCTGGAGCTCTGGGCTTGGCTGGAGGGAGGATATTATGTTCTCCTGACTCCCTGAGCCGGGTGGGGCTGAGTGGTGAGGAGTTGTGCTGCCAACCCAAAGGCATGCAGTTGGCATCCACAGCTGCGCAGGGAGGAAGGAGGACAGCCTCCTCCCGTGTGATTCGCTGCCTCTGAAGACCCCACAGTACCTAACAATGGTTCCAGCTACCTGCCTTGGGGAGCATGTTAGCATAGTCTTGCAGAACTAGAGGAGCGGAGGTAAACCATGCTGCTCCGGACTCATGAGGATTTAGGAGTCAGTGATGTCATCCAAGGCCTTGGGCTAGAGACCGGCACATCACCCAGCACATCACCCGCACCCTCCAGGCCGGCTGTCTCATGGACAGCCTGAAGGTGTGGGTGAGATCCTTCCCAAGGCACGTTCCCACCCTGTGTCATTGTCATGAGATTCTGTTTTCCTTACCATCTGGGGATGTTAGTAAACACAGAAGAATTGAGGCATCTTAGCCCCTCCCTTCTTTCTTGTAATCCTCAGAGATTAGCCAGTCTCATGGAGGGATTCTGCCCCCCACCTCTCCTCCTTTGGAGGAGGTCGGGTAGAGTTGGGGTGCTGGAGGGGAGGCTGAGTCCCGCAGGGTGGGTCTGGGGAGCCCTGGACTGGAGGCAGCTGCCCGTTCTCTGCCTTCCAGAGGCAACGGCCTGGACTACATGGAGTTCCGGCTCTGGATTGGCCTGCACTCGGCGCTCCAGTGCCTCATCCTGGTGGCCACGGACGCCAGCTTCATCATCAAGTACATCACCCGCTTCACCGAGGAAGGCTTCTCCACCCTCATCAGCTTCATCTTCATCTACGACGCCATCAAGAAGATGATCGGTGCCTTCAAGTACTACCCCATCAACATGGACTTCACCCCCAACTCCATCACCACCTACAAGTGCGAGTGTGTCGCCCCCGACCCAGGTGACCGGTAACCCCAGATATGCCTCGGGGCCCCATCCACCCACCTGCCCACCATCTTCTCCAGTACAGAAAAGGTGGGCCTTCTTGGGAGGACCTGGTGAGCCAAACCAATGCTGTGCAAGCCAGGCGTTCAGTGGACGCGGTCAGCGCAGGGTCCTGTGTCCTGTGTAGAAGGTCGATGGGATGGTAGCCCCCCCGGGGTCACCAGGAGCCAGGGCGTAACCAGGCGGGATGTCTCAGGCAGGGAAGGCAGCAGGCGTTGCCTCGAGGGTGAGGGGGTGCTGCATCTGTCAGGAACACTGCCCGGGGTGTCTGCCTCGTCCAAGGCAGACCTGCTGGTACTAAAGTTCCTCCTCGTTCCACGAGTGCTCCCTGACCCAGGCCCCCGCCCTGCCCTTTCACCCAGAGAAGCGGCACCAGGGGCTTCCATCCCAGCAGGAGCATGCCCTGGAGAGGACTGGCCACGGGGGGGACTGAAGCCATGTCCCCTGAGAAGGCTACAGAACCGGGAGTTAGAGAACCTGCTTCTTGGGGACATTGGGGTAGGAGAAAAGGACAGTGGTGTTCCACAGGGGACAGGACACAGAATGAAGACGGAGGAACAGAAGGTCCAGGCACCAAGATGCTGACTGGTCTTAGGGAAGAATTCATGGTGATGGGAGCAGCCACCATGGGAATCGAGGGTCCTCGTGAGCTATTTGAACACCAGCTGGTGGCCGTCCACCAAGAGAACTGTGACAAGTTACTCCATCACTGGATGGGGGCGTCTCATCACCCTGGTCACACTCAGGGCCTTTGCCATGGAGTTCATTCCTGGACCAAAGAAAACCCCAAATGCAAACAAAAACTTGTCACCTGTACAGTAGGCCTTGGGATGTGAGCTGCTCACTTCGTCTGAAGCCCCGGCCTCAGCATTATGCCCCTCAGGGTCTGCAGGGAGCCGTGGTAGTGGTGTAGTGAGTTCTGTGTTGTGCTGCTAACCGAAATGTTACCGGTTCAAATCCAGCAGCTGTCCGGTCCCTCTGTTAATGACAAACAGCCTCAGAAACCTGACGGACGTCGCTGAGCCGGATCCGACTCGACAGTGGGGAGTCTAACAGCCGTTAGCAGAGCGTCCCGATGTCTATAGAGCACATACCGAGCACATCGAGGCTGGGCCCACCACAAGCCGTCTAGGCCAGAGTTGTGTCAAGCTTCAGTTTCTCCAGATGTCAAGGAAAAAGGATTCCATTCTGGCCGTGCTCATCTTGTGCCATTTCCAAATCCATCCCGAGATTCTGACTGTTGTTATGTCCTCATGGCAACCCTGTGAACAGCAGATCTAGACCTCTCCCTGTCCTGTGCCATCCTGGAAATCTCTGCTCTGCCTGAGCTCGTTGGGGTGGCCGCTTTGTCCCTCCATCTCGCTGAGGGTCTCTGTCTCTGACCCTCCACCTTGCCCAGCGTGGTGTCCTTTCCAAAGACTGGCCCGTCCTGAGAACACGTTCACAGGATGTGAGACCAAGCTGCTCCGCCCTCGCTTCTAAGGAGCATGACAGGTTAGGTTGGAGGAAACAGGTAGATACGGAATTGTTCAGCTGATAATACCGAGAGAACATGAATCCAAAGGGAATGTCAAGCATTTGCCAAGCAGAGAAGTGGGCCTTGCCCTGTGCTTGAAATGCGACTTGTGGAGGGTGACGTTGCCCAGCCCTCCTGAAGTTCACGTCTGAGTGTCCCGCTCCCTCCGTCACCGCCCCAGGTGTATAAAGTCTAGGCTCAGGGTTTTTTGTTTCTTCCCCTGGCAGTTTTGAGTTCTCCCATGGCAAGCCAATGATGTCCTTTGTCCTGAATGCGAACACTCTGCAGCTGCCTGCTGGCCTTTGGATCCCAGCCCCAGAGCAGATGCTGTCTCTGTGAGTCGTTGCTTTTGCTGTTAACACTCCTCCATCTGGAGCCATTGCCTTGAACAGACATTCTCACTCTTGTGACTTTTAGAAGTGCGCGCTCCTGAACTCTTAGCAACGACTCAGATTCTGAGCTCAGATGCGTGGCGTTGGCCATTCTAAGAATTCTCTGTCCAGGGAGCAGCCCAGAGCCAGCGATGGTGACATGAGAGCACGGAGGTGCGTTTGAAGGGCTGCTGACGACCACCTGTTACCTGCACCCGTTTGGATCGCTCCAAGTGTGCTCTGTAGACGAGGCTGCAGCACCGCGACGTGTTAGGAACCGTGGGGTCAGCGCCGACTCACAGTGGCCATGTGTGCTGACCCAGACACTGCCTGACCCTGTGCTGTTGTCCCCACGGCCTCGGTTGTGCTGCCTTCCGCTGTTGAAGTTGCTGTGCCAGTCCATCCCAGCAAGTGGACGTCTCAGGATGCACTGAATCGGGCATTCTGGGCTGGGGCCCAGCCAGCAGCGTCGTCCCCTCCCTCCAGGTGCTTCGGGGGCTTGTTAAAGTCTGAGAACCGCTGTTCAGCTGCGCGCGCTCTTGGAACGTCCGCGTCCTCACTGTGGAGTTGGAGCCAACTCCTCACGGAGCCTCCAGCAGGTTCTCAGAGCCTGTGAGCGGCACGAGAGGGGACTGTCCGTCTTCGTCTGGCAGGGTGGCTGGTGGATTAGAAAGTTATCACCACTAAGAAAGAAAAACAACACCCCAACTGCTGAGTTCACATCAGCCTATGGTGAAAGGCAGCTACTTCCTAAACAACGTGCCTCTGGAAACTGAACTTTGAGGAACGATAGTTATCGGAAGGCTTTATTTAGGTTCTTTGTTCACAGGGTCGCTGTGAGTTGTGCTCGACTCAGCAACAGTCAACAACAACGTGGTGGCCTCATGCACATGAGAATAGAAATAGTTTTCTGATTTTTTTTTTCACAAGTAGGTCACCAGGGCATGCTTCCAAGTGGCCTTGAACCTCCAACCTTCCCGTTAGCAGCATAGCACATCACTCACTTTTACGACCCAAGGGATTAGCCACCAGGGCTGGCAGAATCAGGTGTTCGGTTTCTACACAGAGAACAAAGGACTGAAAAGAACAAATCCAGGGTGACTGGGAGAACGCGGGGTGGGAGATTTAGACGTCTAGGTGACCCAGGAGAGGGCAGGTAACGGGTCATTTCCTTCCCAGGCCATGAGCCACGTGCTTACCGTTTGGTCCATGTTTACAGTTTTATTGCAAAACGTGGGCCCAAAACATTACCTTTGTCTCTCTTCGTTGCCTGAACATGAGGCCCGGAGCGTGCGCTCATTCTCTCTTCTTAAAAGAATATTTGACTTTAGAGCAGCTTTAGGTTTGCAGGCAAATCCAGCAGGAGAGCTCCCAGTCCCCACTTGCTCCCTCAGCCCTCCGTGCACACTCACGTCTCCACGCGAAGCTGTCCCCTCCTTAGTCGCGTCATTGTGATGGATACTCTGTTCCTTTCGTTTCTCTTGTAACTGATTTGCGTTCTGTTTGTTGACGCTGCACGCTGGCATGGCTGCTGTCCATCCCAAGTGAGTACCGCCCTGTGAACACTTGAGTGTTCAGGTGTTGGAGATGTGGAACCTTTGTGGTGTTTCCCCGTGCTGTAGTTCTCCCACCTCTGTTTTAAAGTGGGTTTAAGGCAGAACCCTCAGGTGTCTCCATGTGAAGGGACAAGTGACCCTAAAACGAAGGCTCTGCAGGAATGTCTGGTCCTGCAAGACATGGCAACACCCCGGCGCGAGGGCACCTCCAGCACTCGTGGGCAGCCCCGGGGCAGTGCTCTGGAGTCCTCTGCACCCACTCCTTGGCACATCCCTGACAGACTCCTCAAGCTTTCACAGCCCCCACCCACGGAAGCGACCATCAAGAAATCAAACACTGCATTGGGCACATCTGGAAAGAGTTATGCAACAAGGATGTCCCTGAGCTTTAGGATGTATGTGCCTTCGTCCGAATTCTGGTCTTTTTAGTCATCTCCTCTGCATGCAAAAGCCAGACAGTGAGGAACTGAAGACTAGCAAATTAGAACTAGGCATGGTGAGACTTCATCTCATGCACCTGAGAGGGACCACATGCTGTGTAAAGTAGGGAGACCGCTAAAGAGAAGACCTTGGAGGAGATGGGCTGATGCAGTGGCTGGAACAGTGGCTCAAACACAGCTGTGAGGATGGGGGTGCAGGATGCAGCGATGTCTGCTCTGTTGCACACGGAGTCACCATGAGTGGAACCACCAACACTCAGTGCTACCGCCACTTCAAAGACTGTCTTTAGAACAACAGCAACAAGCCTACAGGGCTTGTGGAAGGTCCAGGAATGTTCTGCCTTGGGTCAGACCAAATTCCTTGACCACCCCGACCACCTTGCAAGTCAGCCACATCGTAGGGGCTTGGTGGTTCTTTGCACCCTTGTGGGAAGCTTGTTGGAAGGTGGAGAAAGCCTTGGGAATCACCTCATCTTCCTCCTGGGTTGTTCTTCTTGGGAATAACCTCATTCTGCAAAAACGCTTAAAGAAAATAAATATTAACTTCACCTTCATCCACATTGACTGCAGGAAGGACAAAAAGATGTGTCTTGGAGAAGGTTCATCCGGAGCCCTCCTTGGAGGCAAAGATAGTGACACTTCATCTCATACTGGGGGCGTGATGTCAGGAGGGGCCAGTCCTCGGAAAAGGATGTCATACCGAGGGAGGTGGAAGATGAGTGAAGGAGAGGAAGACCTTCAATGAGACGGGCTTACACAGTACTCCAGCAGCCCAGGCTCATCGGGGGTCGAGGGTGCCACAGGACAGGCTCACGTCTGCTACCCACAGGCTTGGTAAGAGTTGGACTCGACAGCCCCTAACAAGCACCTCATGGGTTCCAGGCCACCTGGACAACCAGCAGAGCCAACTGAAGCCTGTAGTGGACTTGAGAGTTCTCAGCAACAAGCAGGCTTTGGAGAAGCAACCTCCCGCACTTGCTGCAGTGGACCTGGCCAGTCAGCTGTCACTCCCCCATCCCGCCACCTGGGAGCAAGGGAAGCGGCCAGTGGTTCCCTCCTAACCTCTCTTAAACGACCAGTTAGATAGCCTAGCAGTCCTTCCCTGCAGATGATGGGCTTTCTCATGGAGGGTGGGAGTGGAAGATAAAGGAGACAAGCCAAGGAGGAATAGAAACACCCCGAAGAAACAGAAGTCAGGAACTGGGTCTCCTGGACCCTTCTCATTGTAGAGGCTCAGCGGGGAGTGGACAGCCCTCAACGAGCTGGGCTGATGCAGAGGCTGAAGCAGCAGCCAAAGTCCAGCTGTGCACATGCGAGGCGGGCAGGGCTTCGCTCTGCTGTGTGGAGGGTCCCTGTGAGTGGACAGCACTGGCCACCTGCTGCAGCTTTCCTTGTGGCCCCTGCAGGGTCTCCTCCTGTGCTGAGGTCAAGGGAAGGTGACAGCCTGGACAAGGGAGACGGGGACCACAACCAAGAACAGAAGCTTTGAGCTCAGCTTCTCCCTCAGGTCCAGAGGGAAATGAGCGGAGATCATATCCAAGTCAACAAGTGTTTACTTTATTATAGTCCAACTGAAATAAAGCATGAATGGACAGATGTGGGAGGTGAAGGTCCAGTCTAGAGGGGAGCAGCACGGGAAGCTCTCCACCAAGAACTGGGAGGGTGGGTGATGGGATCTTGGCTCCACCAAGTGCAAGCTGTGAGCCCTTGGGCAACAGACTAGTGACTGAACTGTGGAATTTTCTATCCTGCCAAGTGGGGACACTTCAATAGAGATATCAAAGAGAATGTGTCTAAGGGTTTGACACAATGTGTGGACTGGAGAAACCCTTGGCAAATAATTAAAGATAAAAAAAATGTCTTTTAGACTACAGGAACTCACAAGGTACATTATTCATCCTCATGACTGCAGCTTTGTCTGAGCACTGGACTTCAGGTTTCCATTTTCAGTGCCACCCCTAAGTATCAGGTAGTAACTGTCCCATTCAGCTGTGGCCTGCTCCTTCCCACCCTTCTCTGCCTTTGTTGGCACCTGAGTAAAGTAGAGAAAGTGATAGGGGTGTGGTGCTTAGAACTACAACCAGTCCTCAGCTCCACTGTTGAAGGGCAGTCGGGGGAAGGGCGGGTGCCAGGCGGGCACTGCTGGCTCTGACCAGTGTCATTGACCATGCCCATGTCTGTGCTCATCCACAGTGAATGCCTCTGTGTTCAATGCTTCAGCCTCATCAACACCAAACACCAATACTTCTGTGGTAAGTCAAGTTCTCTCATGTCAGAGCTTTAAGTACTTGTGGGGTTTTTTTTTGGGGGGGCATAGGGCATGAGGAAAGAGTTGGGAAACTGTGGTCCACTTCTGGCAGTCCAAGTTGAAGAGGTCCTACTGCTCCTGAACCCCAGATGCTCACTGGCACTGCGTGCTGAGCTTTGGGAAGCATACTTGCACTGGAGGTAAACGTGTCTTGTTGTTGTTATGTGCCATTAAGTTGGAACCAACTCCTGCTAAACTCCCTGGCAGGTCTTCAGAGGCAGTTAATCTCATGAGAGGGGATTGTCCATCCTTCTCCTGTAAAGCAGCTTCTGAGTTTGAACCACATGCCCTTGTGATTACAGCATAGTTTCTTACCCCTGGGCCACCAAAGCTCCCCAAAATGTATCTTAGCATGCCTTATTCTATTCACTGTGCGTATGTGCATGTGTGTGTGTATGTGTGTGCTGTTACATCCATTCAACTCATAGCACCCCATATGACAGAGTAGAACTTCCCCCTAGAATGTTTCTAGACTATAATCTTTATAAAAAAATAATTCACAGCATAGGGAGGGCAGGTTTCAGGGCATACATAGGGGGGCTATGAGTTGCAAGCAACTCAAAGGTACATAACAATGTTTTTGGGGTTTTTTTTGTGTTGTGTGTGTGTGTGTACCGTCAAATCACATCTGACTGGTACAGGAGGAGACTGTCCCTCCTTCCCCGGCAGAGCATCTGGTGGATTCGAACTGTGTGCCTCTGGGATTGTAGTTGCAGCTCCTTGCCACTAGGCCACCAGAGCTCCCCTCATAACAATGTTTTTAGTAAAAGTTTACTGTGCAAATTGCAAATTACATTCCTCTTTAATAGTTTCCACACAATGACCAATTGCATTAGTTATGCTTTCTATACTAGGCTGACATTCTCATACAAGACTGATTCATTCTGGCTCTTCTGATTCCAGGAATCTCAGTTCCCTGCCCCGTGTCTCCTCATCTTTGCTTTGGGTTAAATGTTGACCTTTGGACTCACATGGGCATTGCTTCAGTAGAGTATTCATCTGACCAGTAATCTCCTTTATTTTCTGTGTCTCCCTGCTTTTCTGTTAAAAGTTGGTCTTAAAGGTAGTTTTTGGGTTACAGTTTAAAGAGGATCTGAGTGCGAGTCTCGGGAGTTCTCAGGTTTCAGGTGGGTCCGTTAGGCTGTTCATTTTTAGGAATTTGAGTCTTGTTCTGGATTTTTCTTCCATTCAGCCAGGATCACCTGTTGTGCCCCTGGTCAGAGGGGCCAGTGGTGGTGGCTGGGCATCACCGTAGCTCTTCCGGTTTCAGTAGTTGAGGTCACAGCTTATTAACAATGAGGCAGTCTGCTACCATAAGAATTCGCAGCCTTCTTGCACAGTGGAGTGGACTTGGGGGAGGGACTGCATAACAATGACAGAATTTTTCTTTTACTTTTCAAGGAGAAGAGTGAATTGGGGCTAGGGGTTGGAAAAACAAAACAAAAGAATTGGCAGCCTTTGGAAACCTCCAGGGCACTTTCATTCTATCTGCTCTTGTCCCTGTGAATCTACTTGACGTGTGTGTGTGTGTGTGTGTGTGTGTGTGTGTGTGTGTCCAGGAAGAGATGGATGAAATGACCTGGAAGGGTGCAGGGTGGAAGGGTGTGAGCCCTAGTGTGATAAGGAAAAAAAGAAAGGAAGGAGGAGTCAGCGGGGGATGCTCTGGGCAGAAGGACTTCCGGGTCCTGCGGCTGTGTCAGGAGCCTGGCCGCTGGGGGAGAAGGCATTTCCCCTGCTCTTTTCCCCTCTTGCCAGCAAAGCAGGGGGGCCCAGGGCACAGTGAAGCAATGTGTCAGCCTTTACTCCTTTTAGGAGCAGAACTGTCCCCAGGAGTATCACTGGTTCACTGAGGACACAGACTGGAGGGCTAGCATATCTCAGAGGGCAATGGCGGGAATAGGGGCTGGCTAGCGACTATGGATTGGGCGAGGCCAGGCTTGGGCACCCCTGACCTGCCAGGAAGACCCTGACCCTTTCTTTCCTGTGCTTGGTCTCCAAGTACAACCCCCTTAACCTCACAGGCCTGGACTGGTCCCTGCTGAGCAAGAAAGAGTGTCTCAGCTACGGTGGCCGCCTGCTCGGGAACTCCTGCCAGTTCGTCCCAGACCTGGCGCTCATGTCCTTTATCCTTTTCTTCGGGACATACTCCATGACCTTGACCCTGAAGAAGTTCAAATTCAGCCGCTATTTCCCTACCAAGGTAAGTTCACCCTGCGGTCCAGAAAGGTGGTTCTCTGACGGGATCAACACCATGTCAAAGCCAACCTGTCAAGGTTTGCCAAGGTTCTGTTTGGGGCAGGAAGACCACGGACTCTAGAGTCAGAGGAAACAGGGTTCAATCCCCTTGATGACATTTCATATTGACAGGTGGAGGAAAAGATGAAGAAGCTTCGTCTCACATACTTTGGGCATGTTGTTAGAATAGGTGATTCCTTGGTGAGGGACATCATGCTTGGGAAAGTGGAGGGTCAGTGAAAGAGAGGAAGACCCTTGGCCAGGAGGCCAGACACAGTGGCTGTGGCATTGGGCTTGAGTGTGTCAGAGATAGTGAAGGTGGCGCAGGATAGGACAGGGTTCAGAACTGTTGTTTATAAAGTCACTATGAGCCCTACGCATTTCAACGGCACCTAACAATGACATGGTGGCTTAATGGTAAGAAGTTGCACTGACAGCCGAAGGAACCGGTTCAAATCCACCAGCCGCTCCATGGGAGAAGAATGGGCAACCTTCTCCTGGTGGTCACCTGCCTCTGAAAACCCACTGGAGGGTCAATGCTGGGTTGGTTCTGACTCGACAGAACACAGTAACAACAACATGTTTCAAATATTTTGTGGTTTTAATTGGCTTCTTTTCTCCAGTGACAAACAAGGTTGAAGACTTTATGTGCCAGATGGCCATTTGACTTTCTTCTCGGAAGTGGCTGCTTGAATCTCTTGGACAGTCTATTATATTATCTTTTTCTTTCTCATTTTCAAGAAGAATTCTGTATATGTTCTATATAAGCCCCCTTTTGTGGTCATATGCTTTTCAAAGACCTTCTCTGTCAGCAGGTTTTTATAATTTTCGTAATGCTATCTTTTGGTTAACAATTGTTGGTTGTACCATGCAGTGAAAGGCATAAATGTGTTTCTTAAGGAAAATATCGGACAAAAGTTACCTTCAAGTCTTTGTTTTTCTAGTTCATGTTAGATCTGTAATATAGCAGAATTCCCTTTGTTACAAAGGGTTAAGTTACAGAGTGTGCGATTACACTCCTCTGTGGTGTGTCAGAGTAGATTGAGTGGCTGCATTGAAGTCATCTCCTCTCCCAACCCTTTTTACTTTCTCTAGTAGTGTTGCTAGCAGTGGTGACCCCTGAATATTAGCTACAAAAGGGGTCATGGCATAAACTTAAGGGGACTCTCCTCTGTCCTGAGTCTTGCGTTGTTGACTTGCATGGAAAGTATTCAGAGGGCATGGGTTCTGAAAGGACAGGGAGGTGAGGTCCAGAACCTGGCCTAGGAAGCCTTCCTGAAAAGAAAGAGGCAAAGAGCAGAGGGACCGGATAAGAGGTCTGGTCCCATAGAACGTGAGGTCCACCATTCTGCCCCAGTGGGAGTGCAATGGTCCAACGCACATTTTTAGGAACTAGGATCTCCTTCCACATTCAGCCGTTGCCCTCAACATACCTGGTGGATGGTCCAGTTCAGGCTGCCACCACCACAAAGATAGTATCGTAAAAGCTGGACTCTAGGTAAGGCAGAAGCAAGTTAGAGAAAGGAAATGCAAATATTTTCTACTAAAGCAAGCGAGGGGAGAGTGATGCTATCAAAGGCAGAAAACTCATGATTCCTGGGAAGATGGGAAAAGATTACGTTCTTGGATTCCAGCTTACTCAGGTCACAGCTCAGCTCCTTTTGTGACCACTGTGTCAGCCACTGGATGTGTCACAGCTCGCTGATGGCTTTGAGATGGCTGCGTTCATAGATATCATGAGATAGTGTCATCTCACAGAGGGAACGGAAGCTCAGTGAGGTGACAACAAGGCTTTTCCAGAGACGCGCAGCCAGCATGGGGCAGATTTGGGGTGAGATATGCTGCCTCAAGAGTCCACGCGCCTGGCATCGCTCCTCTGTCTGCCTGAGGGTGAAGTCTGTAGGAGAGATCTGGGGCAAGGTCTGCTGCCTCAAGATATGCTGCCTCAAGAGTCCAAGCTCCAGGCATCGCTCCTCTGTGTGCCTGAGGGTGAAGTCTGGAGTGAACCAGGAAGCTGCTTATCTCACTTGGCCCTCCTTTCTGCAGGTCCGGGCCCTGGTGGCTGACTTCTCCATCATCTTCTCCATCCTGCTCTTCTGTGGAATCGACGCCTGTTTCAGCCTGGAAACACCCAAGCTGCACGTGCCCAGTGTCATCAAGGTTTGCCCACCACCTCTGCTCAGGCCACTCTTTCTACCTGTCCATCAGCTGCAGGTCTTTCCCCTTAAACTGGCTTCTCTTGGTGGCCTTGGTGGTCTGCTGTGAGTGCTGCACCCCAGCCTCCTCCCAGCCCACCCTGGAGAAGGTCCTTGCAGATCTACAGTGATCTCAATTCTTAAGGCCTGGTGATGGTCGGGTGCAGACAGGCACACAGTGAGATTATGTTGCAGAGTCTCGGGGGAGAATGTTCCGGAATCTACCCGCAGTTGCTAGTGACACAATTTGAGTTCTACTTGGTGGTCTCTAATACCCAGGCTCTTCACAGGCCCTTGGGACAGTGGTACTCAAAATGTGGTCCCCAGGTGAGGTTCTTCACTTCATCACCTGGGAACTTGGTAGAAATGCAGAGTCTTGGACTCACTCCAGACCTTTGGAATTGGATACTCTGGGAGTGGGTCCAACCATCTTCATTTTACACAAGCCCCCACAGGGGATTCTGAAGCAGGCTCTAATTGGAGAATCAGTGCTTCATATCATCCCGAGTTGGTGCCAGTTGTCTGTTGCCAAGTTCAAGCCCAGCCCCTCCATGAGGAGCACCAGCCTCTAAATCAGGGTGTTGATCGAAGTTCAACAGCCAGGCTCTTTGTGGCCTTGATCTTGGAGATATTCTTTCAGTGTTCTTGTAAGTCTCTTAAGCTAATCTTGTACGATTCATTCTGGCCTTTAAAATTAAACTCTTTTCTATTAATAAATGGTCAGCTTCAGCTCACTCCCTGCACAACCCTCCCTTATTCTCAATATGCAGAGTTTGATTGGATAGAAACCTTTGATGCTGCGTAGGATGCTCTACAGACAGGTGACCCGCAGGGAGGCAGAAGGGTCAGGGGGTGGATTGATGGAAGTCTTTTTTTCTCCTTTGCCTGTTGGGTCTGTTTTCTGCCAGTTGCTGTTTCACAATTAGTGACCAATGACGTACTTTCTGTCACCACTTGCTGACTCTCCACCTCCCTGTTCCCAATCAAGCCCAGAGTTTCCACAGTTGGTCATTTCTTTGTCTCTACAAAGAGCTTCTGTGTTCATGCTCCTCCCAGTGTTCCCCTGCCTCCTTGATCTCTTTACTCTCGAGTTGCAGGTATCTAATTTCTTTAAGGGGAGAGATTGCAGTTGAAATGCACACCAGGTGGGGTGGAGGCAAGAAGGGCCAGGAGAGTGGGCGTGGGCCGGGAAGTGGACGGAACGTGGGGGAGAGGTCAGGCCCCTCTCCTTTGCCTTTGCTCCTGCTCAGCCCACACGGCCTGACCGCGGCTGGTTTGTGGCCCCCTTTGGGAAGAACCCGTGGTGGGTGTACCCAGCTAGTATCCTGCCCGCCCTGCTGGTGACCATCTTGATCTTCATGGACCAGCAGATCACGGCCGTCATTGTCAACCGGAAGGAGAACAAGCTGAAGGTAAGGTCAGCACCCAAAGCAGAGGTGCCACCCTTCCCCACAAAGTCGGGAGTGGAGGAGAGCCCTGGTGCACCTTGCAATATCTGGGACTGTTTGTAAATGAAAATATGAGACCAGAAGACTACAGTCCTACTTGGTGTGTCTCGGGGGGAATCATGACATCAGATGCAGGTAATGCCACTAGGGCCAGGTCAGCACGATCTGAGGACCAGCAAGTCCAGAGGAGGCCAAGGTGGGGCCTGGGCAGAGTCCCTGCCTCTCCCAGAGGCCCCTCTGCACCTCCATCTGTGTACCTCCTGCCAGCAAACTTGGGAGTCTGAGCAGATCTTCACAGGGGCATAGACCAGGCACCATGTACAGGGGGGCTTCTTTGGCCCTCCTGGTCCCTGTAGCTCCTTCCTTGCCTCTGGGTCTGAGAAGATTCATCACCACTTCCTGTGCAAGTCCAGGCCCATTCAGCTGGCTAAAGCCCATCCCAGCTGGGCTTCTCAGCAATTGCAGAGTTTGGCTGAGGGCCCTCTCCCCAGCACCCAGAAGTGGAAGCTGATGCCACCTCTGAGGCTATCAAGGCCTGTGCACCTCTGAACCCCTCACTAAGAGGCGCCCCAGGGTTGTGGCCCCCCCCACAGAGTACCTTCCGGAAGGCCAGGAGGAGCTCCTAAGCCTGCTCCGTGCAAAGGCGCCTGAGGACGGTGCCGTGCGCCACACCTCGTCCCGGCGGTCCGGAACTGGCTCCCCAGACAGCTTCTCCCTTTGTGCTTCCCCCTGCCCCCGTGCAGAAGGCTGCTGGCTACCATCTGGACCTCTTCTGGGTGGGCGTCCTCATGGCCCTGTGCTCCTTCACGGGCCTTCCCTGGTACGTGGCCGCCACAGTCATCTCCATTGCCCACATCGACAGCCTCAAGATGGAGACAGAGACCAGTGCTCCCGGAGAGCAACCCCAGTTCCTGGGGGTGAGGTAGGAGGGACTGGGGGACCGAGGTATTGGGGTGAAAATGGCCTCTGTCCAGCCAGGAACCAGTGGGGCTGGAATGAGCTTCCTGAGGGGGGGTGCTTCCTGTCAGACTCCAGGCAAACATTCCCGTTCCCATGTCCGCACAGAAGCACCATGCAGACCACACGCAGCCCCCACAGGACCCTTTTGCCTCCTCTTCAAGACTCCCTCCGACCACATCCCTCCTCTACGTCCTGCTCAACCTCTCTTCCTCTGGGAAAATCTTTCCGAGACCCCCAGCTCCCCGAGCTGCAGCCTGTTCCTTCTCCTGTCTTGTCTTGTGTCCCATGCCTGGTCCCTGGCCTGTCCTCAGAGGGTTCCTTCTGTCTCCTAGGGCCTCCAGAGCCAGCACACCCCGTCCTCAGAAGTGGCTCTTGTGCGAGCTTCTCCCTGTGGCCCTGGTATCCGATCAAGCAAGGCTTCACGTTCAGACCGCAGAGCACAGCACTGGCCCTTTTTAGGTCCTCAGACCCAGTCAGCCCTAGAGACCCAGCTCTAATCTGGGCAGACGATGCTGTCCCTGGGCACTGGGGAAAATACAGTCCTGTCCCCTAATTTCAGAAGGTTTGCTTGTCCGACAGCCAGGCCTCTTCCTCCATTCTGTGTCTGCCTGTCCTGTCCTGTTTGTTACGCCTTATAAAAGTGCAGGTCCCGTTATAATCAAAGGATGGGGATAATAAGCCCTTTCTATCAGAGTTAATCATCCTGATGAGGTCAAGGTCATTATTATCTCCCTTCCTCTGGGGCTCCAGACAATTACAGGGACTTGCCTGGGGCCACGTAGCTAATGGAGAGGAAAGGATTCAGTCTAAGTCAGTTCCGTCTGGCATCCCGGCTGTTACCCCTGATGGCAAACAGCCTTCTGAGAAGGCACCTATAAAATAACTCTGCCTGAGTCTGAAACTTCCCCCTTCTCCCAGGGGTCCTCCTAGAACTGGACAGCAGGTAGACCCCACGTGGGGAAGCCCTGGGGACACACCTCAGGGGCCTTAGAGGCCAGGAGGGGCTGGAATGGCCACTGAGCTTCCCCCACTTAACCCTGTGCCCGTCTCTGCCAGGGAACAGAGGGTGACCGGCATCATCGTCTTTATCCTGACCGGCATCTCCGTCTTCCTGGCTCCCATCCTGAAGGTGAGGCTCCACACCCCGTCCAGCCCCAATTCCGCTCGCAGACCCTCCACCTGGGGAGTTCTGGTGGGGGCCTCGGGTGAGGAGGGCTCAGCTTCTCTACCTGCGATACTACAGCACTATTGTCATTGCCAGGCAGCTCTCAGCTCTGGTGGCTTAGTGGTGAGGAGTTGTGCTGCCAACCCAAAGGCACACGGTTCAAATCCACCAGCTGTTTTGCGGGAGGAAGATGGGCAATCTCCTCCTGTGGGTTTTTTCTGCCTTTGAAAACTTGCTGGAGGGTCAGCTGTGAGTCGGTTGCTGCTTGATGGCATACACAGGAAAAACAAGGCAGCCCTCCCTGCTCCTCCCCACCCGCTGAGGGCACCCCATCTTTCTGGAGGACACTCTCACCTCACCAAGTTCTTCCACGTTGGATCCCTTGCAGCATCAGGAGCTTGTGGTGTGTGGCTTCCTGGAGCCCCCAAAGCTCATTTCTTTCCAGAGTTGAAAACTCACAAGGGGAAAGGTTAATGGTGATGGCTGAGCACCATGAGAAGCGTAGTTAATGTCAGTGACCACGCATGGAAAAAATGGCAGCACTGCTAAACATTTGGTTACCTACATGTTAACCTGCCCCCCCCCCACCAAAGGCAAACAGTCTGACCAGGGGCTCAGTAGCTGCTTCTGGGCAGAATGGAGAGGTAATATTGAAGAAACCCCAAATTCCTTTTTTAAAAAATCTGGAATTCGTCGAGGATCCACTGAGACTTACCCTGAGGTACTCTTCAAACTTGACACTGAACCCACTCCTGAAGGTCACTTGTTAGCCAAATAATAGATTGGCTCACAGGCCATGGTCTTTGTAATCACTTGTTATGCATCAGAGAGTTGGACAGTGACTAGGGAGGACAGAAGGAGAATTGATGCCTTTGAGCTGTGGTGCTGGAGTAGCATATTGAATGTACCATGGACTGCCAAGAAAACAAACAGATTTGTCCTGGAGAAGGTTAAACCAGGCTGCTCCTTGGAGGCAAGGATTCTGGGGCTTTGTCTGACATACTTTGGACATGTTGTAAGGAGGGACCAGTCCTTGGAGAGAGACGTCATGCTTGGGAGGGTGGAGGGACAGCGCAGGAGGGGAAGGCCCTCTATGAGGTGGATTGATTCAGTGACTGGGATAATCAGGATGGGAGTGTCAGAGACAGTGTGATTGGCACAGGACAGAGCGGAGTTTAGGGCTGTTGTACATAGGGTCGCTGTGAGTCGGCACATAACAACAACAACATAAATAAATATTGCGAGTATTTTGCTCTTTTATATAGTCACCAGTATGAAACAGTCAGTATTTACCATAAAACACAGATGAGAAGGTAAATGGAGCAAAGACGTTAGATAAAAAAAACAAAACAAAAAAACCCATAAGAATGGAAAGAATGAAAATGGTGACACCTTACAAAAACTGTACCCACTCTCATGGGGCAGAATGTACGTTGTTGTTGTTGTTGTGTGTGTGCAGAGTCAGCTGTGACTCCCAGCAGCCCTTTGAACCGCAGCTGAGCCCTGCCCCGTCCTGTGCAGACAGACTCGCTCGAGGCATCTCACCGCGTCAGTCCGTCGCCCCGAGGGTCTTCCTCTCTTTCTCTAACCCTCCACCTCTCCCAGCGTGATGTCTTTCTACAGGAACATCCCCCTTCTGACAACACACCCAACGTATGTGCGGCAAACTTTCCGCATCCTTCGAAGGAGCGCCCTGACAACACTACCTCCAAGACAAACGCGTTTGGGTTGGTTTTTTTCCAGCCTATTCAGTGCTCTTCTTCAACCTGACAATTCAGAAGCATCAGTTCTTCTTCTGTCTTCCTTATTCATCATCCTCCTTTCTGCTGCATTGGAAGCAGTTGAAAATACTGTCGTTTGGAGTAGGTGCAGCTTAGTTTCCAAACGGACATCGTTGCTCTTGAGCAGTGGAGCCGTCCTTGGCCACACGTTTGTCCCATGTCTTTCGATTTCTCGACTGGTAGTAACCTGGGCGTTGACTGTGAAGCACAATGAACTTGTGGACATTTCAGTCTTTGCTCCCTCTATCATCATGTTGCCTAGTGAAGACACTGAACTTGACTGGATGGCACCTAATGGCACCCACAAAAGTTGGACACTCCGTATCCTTGTAGTATCTCGTGGTCTTCAGAGAATCGCAGCACAGCAAGCCTGAGTGGGAGGTAATTTACTTTGTTCAGAGCGGCGGGTCACAGGTCCAAAGAAGGAAAGAAGAGGCAGAATCTCAGAAACAGCAGAGGAATTAATTCCCCAAAAGGTTTTCCCGGAGTCTGGAGTCATGCCGACTGCAGACCACTATTGAGGGGATGATCCTGTTCTGTAAAATCCAGCGGGCTCTAAGTGGACGTGTGGAAGGAAGGACATCTCCAAGCCAGCAGTGCGCAGTGGAGCGTGTGTGCTCTCACGTTGGAGCTGACCCTCCCCTGTGCTTCCAGAGACCACGGATCACACGCGAGGAGACTGCCCATCTGTCTCCTGCAGAGCAGCTGGTGGATTTGAACCCTATACCTTTGAGATTATAGCGTAGTGAGTGAATACACTTCTGATGTGGTGGGGATTTTCCTCGAGTGTGTATGATAGATGGGGAGTCCCAGGGATGCAAATGATTGTTACTCAACTGTTAAATAAGAGGTTGGAGGGTCACGACCAGCGAGAGGTGACACAGAGGAGAGCCACAGCATATGCCTGTGACAAACCAACCCCTTCTGAATGATTATAGAGCACAGTTCTGCCCTGACACACCCCAGGTCACCAGGAGTTGGCTCAGTGACCACAGATCATGCTGGATGATTTGTGAAGGGTCCTTGGTACTCGTACCCTGGTGGGACAGTAGTTCTCAGTTACCAAAGGTGAACAGTTTGAACCCAGTAGAGACTCTGCTAGGCTCTAATATGGATTATATTTCAACATCAAGAAAACAAAATTCCCCACCACCACTGGACCATAGGCAACATAATGATAATCATTACAGATAGAGAAAAGATTGAAGTTGTCCGTGACCTTATTTCACATAGATGCACCATAAACCATCTATGGTTGTCAAGAAAGCAAAAAATGGGTTCCACTGGGGAAATCTGGTGTCAAGGACATCTGTAAAGTGCTGAAGAGCAAAGATGCCACTTTAAAGACTAAGGTGCACCTGCCCTAAGCCATGATCTTTTCAGTTGCTTTCTATACATCAGAAAGTTGGACAGTGAACAAGGACAACAGAAGAATTGATGCTTGTCAGTTGTGGTGTTGAAGAAGAGTGCTCCGTATCCTGTGGACGGCCAAAAGAACAAGCAAGTCTGTCCTGGAGGAAGGGTAATCAGGGTGACCTTTGGAGGCGAGGATGGTGGAACCTAGTCTCACATTGGACGTGTTGTCAGGAGGGACCAGCCCTTGGAAAACAGACATCACGCTGGAAAAGGTGGAGGATGAGCAGAAAAAGAGAGGAAGCCTCTCACGGAGATGGACTGACACAGTGACCGTGACAGTGGACTTGAGCATGTGGGAGACGGTGAGGATGGTGCAGGAGTCACTTCTGTTGTTCAGAGCGTTGCTGCGAGTCATCATTGACTAAACGGCACGTAACAAGAAGCGGCTTTCCGGCAGATGTGGCGCCCAGCTTCCGTGAAGATTGCGCTCCTAGGGACTCTGCAGGGCAGCGCTCGGTCCCGCGTTGCTGGTAGAGTAGGAATCCGGGCACGCCCTGCTAATGTCGCCCAGCTCAGTGAGGTTGCAGGCCACATGGCAGCCTCTCCTCTGGGCAGTGCAGCTCCTGCGTGGGGCCCTCGTATGGACCTGCAGGTGGGAAGAGGCTGACTGGAAGGATGGGGTGGTGTCTGTGACGTGTTCTCACTTTGCAGAGGTGATGTTGTCAGCCAGATCACGTGGGGGCCACAAGGCTACAAGTAGGGCAGGGCCAGAGAGCAGCTTTGCTCTAGACCTGCAACCCCAGTCAGAGAAGGGGCTGCGAGAGCCCAAAGCTCCTCATCTCCCTCCCCACCCCACCTCGCTGCCCCCTCTGGCTGCAGATCAGGCTCCTGCAGGCATCCAGCTGCTCCCCAACACAGGGCTGCTCCCCGACACAGGGCTGCTCCCCGACACAGGGCTGCTCCCTGACACAGGGCTGCT
Organism: Elephantulus edwardii; assembly: GCF_000299155.1. Classification (NCBI taxonomy): domain Eukaryota; kingdom Metazoa; phylum Chordata; class Mammalia; order Macroscelidea; family Macroscelididae; genus Elephantulus; species Elephantulus edwardii. The sequence continues at coordinate 790,681 of NW_006399761.1, forward strand.
CCCCGACACAGGGCAGGCTGGGCTAGGCCAGGCCACCTCCAGGGGTTGGCAGACAGTCTCCAGGACGTGGGGGCCCCCGTGTGGCTGAGTGCCTCTCCCCACCTCTCGTTCTAGTACATCCCCATGCCGGTGTTGTATGGAGTTTTCCTCTACATGGGAGTGGCCTCTCTGAACGGCATCCAGGTAAGGCTCTGCCCTCCCCAGGTTGGTCTGATCTGTAGCCGCTTGGGCAGTATCTCGGGGTCACCAAGACCCCAGCTCAGTGAAAGAACAGCACTGACACTGGCACTGCCATTTGCTGCATGGACAGCGACATCACTCCAGTGGCCCTGAGGGGTTACCCCGAAAAGATGTCAGCTTGTCCCGGCATGCTTCTTAGTGTGGTGTAATTATCCTTCTTTTTGTAAAAGAGAAAAAAAAAAAGTACTTCTTTATATCCTCCATTTTTAAGATCTGATGTCATTGGCCCAGGTGTTGAGATTTTTTTTTTCTAATCTATGCGTTAGTTATTTCATACAACATGTGATGAGAGACATTGACATTGATATTGTGCTAAATAGTGAAAATGACAGAATGAAATTTGGAGCTCTAGTGGCAAAAGGCTACGCTGCAATTCTGAAGGTACGCAGTTCGAGGCCACCAGCTGCTCCACAGGAGAAGGGTGGGCGTTCTCCTCCTGTGCGATTAACTGTCTCTGAAAAGCCGCCGGAGGGTCAGCCATGGGTCGGTTCCGACTCGACGGTACACAACAGCAACAAGTTGGATCGTTAGTTTATTGCTTTTTTTTTTTTTTTGCTGGTGACAGATAGCAAGTTTAATATTCTGGCAAGGGTACACAGGCGCGCGTCTTAGGAACATGCCTGCAGGGGTAATTGCATTATCTCTTATCTGTCTGAGATGTTGACTGGTAGAGCAAACATTCCCAGACCTCAACACAAAACAAAGACATCTTCCGGGATATCCTATGATATCTATTGGAAAACAAGAAGGTATCACATTCCTAGAATTCTGAGGCCTTTAGTCACTCCCTATTCATTAGCATACTGCTCCCTGGAGTTGTTTACTGTAGAAGGGATGGTCAAGCCAAGATGAGTGGTCCTGCTGTTTTCACAAGGCGTTGCTGATCCTGCTTTGCAGGTTAGCCCGTTCCCGACAGCTCCTCCCTCTTAATATACTAAAATATGGGATGCTGCCTGTCTTGGGTGGATATGAGACCTCAAACTCAAGTTGCCCGTCTCTGGGATCATAGCAGTCAGTGCTACTCCCTGTCTTACGATCATGAGCGAGTCTCGTTCCTTGCCCGTCTTTGGCTACACATCCTGCATTTGTCTGGGGAGGGCCTTAAGTTGAATTCCATGCACTTTACACAGCAGTTCTTTATAACGCTTGGCTATTATATCACCAACACAAGGGAGAACCCATAGTATACCTATGATAACAATACAAAGAGCAACAATCGTAAACAGAAAATTTCTAAATGAAGTTACTGAAGGAAACCAGTTTTTTAGATTTTGAAATATTTGACTCGCTTGTTCAGCCAGGGAAATATTTATATCTGGGGTATTCTGCATTTCTATAATTCTTCGGTGCAGAAGTTTATTGCTTTTTGAAAATGTTTTTTTGTTGGTTTGCATTCGAGTCTCATTTCCACGACACCATGAGGAGGTGAGCTCTGGAGAGGAGTCTACTGCTTCCCTGAGGGTGGCATCTCTCTGGCTGCTGGACTCTGTCCACTGCTCTGAGACAGGCCGTCTCCACCCACGGGGTTTGCAGCCTCTGAAAACTCGCTGGAGGGTCAGCGAGGAGTTGGCTCCCTGGCAGTGGGTTTGGAATTTTCTCCTTCATAGGAAGCTCCCTGAGAAGCAGCCGTTTGCCCTTTTTTGGCCATGGGACCCCAGATGTTAGGTGGTTTCTGCTTGGCAGGTTAGGTTGTCTTGCAGCCGGCAGGGCTCTTTTGCAGCCAGTCCTGGGGCTGTGACTGTGCCCAGGTCCAGGGCCTCCCCTGGAGCCCCCCTCTGTCTTTTTAGACACCCTCAGGCCCTCCTGTGTGACTGAGGCCTGACCAGAGCTGCTCTGTGGGAGCCCCTAGCGTGGGGGGATCCCAGCTGCAGCAGCCCACGAGGGCTGAGTGTGCGCTTTCTTCTCAGTTCTGGGACCGCTGCAAGCTCTTCCTGATGCCGGCCAAGCACCAGCCGGACTACGCCTTCCTGCGCCACGTGCCGCTGCGACGCATCCACCTCTTCACCCTGGTGCAGGTGCTCTGCCTGGCCGTGCTGTGGGTCCTCAAGTCCACCGTGGCCGCCATCATCTTCCCCGTCATGGTGAGGAGGGAGGGGTCACCTGGGGATGAAGTGGGGGAGGGGGCAGGGAAGGGCCTGTCTGGGCACAACTCCCCACGCCCACCACACAGCACAGCCACTGCGCAAAAGCCATCCAACCCCACTGTCTGCGGGGACAGTGAAGCCAAACCCAGGAGGGACGCCATGGACCCCACTGTCTGTGTGGGGCAGAGAAGCCAGGCCCAGGAGGGATGCCAGGGACCCCACTGCCAAGTGCAAGCCAATCGCAGCACATCCATGCTCAATAGAATGAGATTCAAGCCCAGAAGTGGTGGGACAGAGGGGAGAGAGAGAATTCAGATCAGAGAGCACGAGCTTCCAAACCTCAGGGTGTTAACATAATGTTTGGATGTGCAGGAGGACTTTGATTTGACAAATCTTTTGTAATTTTTACATTCCTTAAAAAAAATGAAAAGAGCAAGAAGTAGCCTGCAGTAGGATGTCTCTGACCCCAGGCAGATGCCGTCTTCCAGGCCTTGGCCTGGGCTTGGGGCGGGGACCCCAGGAGCAGGCAGGTTGGTCTGGGAACCACGCAAGGATTAGGGAGCACTGGTGGCTTAGCAGTAAGGAATTGAGCTATCAAACCAAAGAGATGAAGTTCAAAGCCACCAGCTGTTCTGAGGGAGAAGAAAGGGCAGTCGCGTGCAGTTTGCAGCCTTGAAACCCCCGAGGGAGTCAGCTCTCGGTTCCCTCTGAGTCAGAATATAATGACGACAGTCTGGACGAGGTGGACTGCTGCCTTTTCTGACCTGTGAGCCCTTTGGGCGAGTTCAAACCATAAACCTTTGGGTTAAGTAGCCAAGCACATAACCATTATGCCACCAGGAGTCCTCCAAGTATGGTTGTTGCCATTATGCACCGTCAAGTCAGAGCTGACTCCCCGCTGACCCTCCAGTGGGTTTTCAGAGGCTGCGAATGGCCTGGGAGGAGACTGTTCGTCTTCTGAGGAGCAGCTGGTGGACTGGGATCGCCTGCCTTTGAGTTGGCATCGTAGCTCCTTACTCACCAGGCTATTGAAATCCTCACGCTGCCCGGGTTTTTACATCAGATGCACAAAAGCTGTCCGAATACTCCTGCGTGTCCAAACAGTATACTGAAGCCATTGGGTTTTGAAGTTCTTTATCTTCAAAAGTAAGATTGGTCACCCCATTTTTTAGATGAGAAAACTGAGGCTCAGAGAGTCACATACCATGAAGGGGCAGAGCCAAGGTCCTTCTGCCATGCTCCACCTGAGTCCCACACCGCAGTCATGTTGCGGAACAGCTCTCCCAGCACCCCACGTTCCCCAGGCTGCCCTGTGTGGACACCACACCCACCCCTGTGCTCAGCAGCTCTGACTCTGTTCAGAGCCAGAGATTTGACACCCCAGTTACCCCTCCTCCCCGGTGTCCTTGCCCCCTCGAAGCCATGTCAGCATCGAGCCAGCGTGTGGTCCAGCTGGAAGCTTCCTCCCTGACCACAGTTAACGGCCAGCTCCTGGTGGTGAAAGGACACTATCCACAGAGAGCCACCCCGGGCCTGCTGAGCTGATCAGAATGTGAGCACTAGGCGAAGAGAAAGCGTCTCCCATGCACATGTCTCCCTCTTGGATTTGTGAGAACAGAATCAGACTTTCTAAACATCCCTTGAAGAACTCCAGACAACCGTCTGTACTTTTCAGAGCGATTTGCCGCCCTCAGAATTGGAGACAGGAAGGAATCCGTTAGACGAGTGGTCCTCAGGCCTGCAGCTCAACGTCTTACTTGAACTTGTTCAGTGCCGTCAAGTTGACTATGACTTATGGCGACTCTGAACAAGCTCTGACCCTGCCCTGCGCGTTCTCACCGTCTGTGAGACGCCCGAGCCCATGGTTACGGTCACTGTGTCTTTCCATCTGGTTGAGGGTCATCTTCTCTTTCTCTGACACCCCGCCACTCCCAGCAGGATGTCTGGCCCCTCCTGACAACAAGCCTACATTTCACTGTTGAGTCAAAATGAGACCCCGTTTCACTGTTGCCTCTGAGGAGCACGCTGGTTGCACCTCCTCCAAGACACACTTGTTAGAGACGCAGATTCTCGCTCAGGCTGCACCTGGGCTTACTGAATCCGACTCTTGAGGGTAGGGCCCCACAGTCTTCTTTTTTCAAGTAGCTGATGCTGATATTTGAGAACCACTGAAGACTAGTGGTGGAATCTTGGCTTGCCGTGAGCGAGACCAGCTTTGGTGAACCTCACGCAGGGCCAGGGCCACCACCTCTCCGTCACGGGGGACTTGTAAGTCGTTGTGATGCTCAACAGTTGCTAAGATCTGGACCTTCTAAATAAGACAGACTGGGGGAAAGGAATCTTCTGTAAAAGGCCCAGTGGAAGCTCCAAGGACCGCTAAGCAGCCATGGGGTAGCCCGCGGCGGGGCTGCAGTTTTCTCTAAGCCCCTGGGGGGTGGTCCGCGGCGGGGCTGCAGTTTCTCTAAGCCCCTGGGGGGTAGCCCGCGGCGGGGCTGCAGTTTTCTCTAAGCCCCTGGGGGGTGGTCCGCGGCGGGGCTGCAGTTTTCTCTAAGCCCCTGGGGGGTGGTCCGCGGTGGGGCTCCAGTTTTCTCTAAGCCCCTGGGGGGTGGTCCGCGGCGGGGCTCCAGTTTCTCTAAGCCACCATGGGGATGGCTCTCGGTGGGGCTGCACTTGGTTTCATCGTCCGTCAGGGCTCCGTGACTTGGGCTGGCACACCATTGGCATCCACCGAGTTCTCCTGGTCCAGCCTCGTCCCTCAGCTCATCGCAAGTCCTGTCTGTCACTGGTAGACGTGGTCGTTTGACTGTGGAAGGGTCAGGTGAAAAGCAGTGAAGTGAGAGGCCAGCAAATAGTGGTGGGCAGGAGCTTCGAGATGGCTCCTGACCAGAAGGGTCCCTGAGTGAGCAGGGTGTGGGGGACGCCGAGCACACGGTCCTCTGACCTGTCACCAGGCCGCAGCTTCTCTGTCTAACCCCTGCAGATACTGGGCCTCATCATCGTCCGAAGGCTTCTGGACTTCGTCTTCTCCCAGCATGACCTGGCCTGGATCGACAACATCCTCCCAGAGAAGGAGAAAAAGGAGACGGACAAGAAGAAGAAGAAGAGGAAGGGGGCGCATGAGGACAGTGACGAGGAGGTGGGGAGGCCAGCAGGCCTGAGCGGAGAGAGAGCACGAGGCGGCCCCTCCCCTCCGCCCGAGGCGGAGACCTGCAGGCCCGGCCCGAGATGAGCTCGAGCGGCCTCTCGGCCCGGTGTGGGTCCAGAGAGCTCACCTGTATGGGACCTCCTCAGTGGGTCGGCGGGAGGTCGACGTCCCCCCAAGAAATCTCTGATTGGCCGCACCCACTCGGCCCATGACCACAGGCTGTGGATAGCAGCCCAGGTCCATCCCTGATAACCTCAGGCCAGGCTCCATCAGAGGAATGGAGGGGCCTGCAGAGAAGGAATGAGGTCTGAGGGGTGTCTGGTGGGCCTCAGGAATAGGCAGGGCATTCACTGGACCCCTGGACAGGCAGGCGGGCATGGCCAGCTCCAAGCGCGTAGTTGAGAAAGGGCCCACGTCCTCCTGTGAGGACTGAAGTCTGGGATCATCTAGTTACCCCACTGACCCACCTGCCCACCGCATACGCTGGGGGAGATAATAGTACACATTCGGCTGAAAGACTGTCTAATTCCAGTGCTCCTAACACATGATGAGACTGTCCCCTAAAAGGGAAGTGACTTACTCAGGATGGACACACAGCTAAGTGGCCTCACTGTGCGCCTGACCACGGCCTTCCCAGTGGCTTGAGCTCCCTCTGGCTTCCCCACACATCGTGGCTACCTTCCCGTTCTCCCAGTCTGACCCACACCCCTGTCCGCAGCACCCACGCTGCCTGTCCCCTGACCTGGCCTTTGCCTACAGAAGCTGTGTGTAGGTGAAGGCAGATCCTTGCCGGCACACTGCTGGCGGCTGAACCACCTCTCTGGTGGCGGCCTGCCGAGCCCTCTCCTGGTCCTAGATTACTGTCCGGTCCTAGATTACTGTCCTCTCCCGGGAGGGATCAGACCTTCACTCACTCCCGTGTTCCCGGTGGATAGTAGACAGGAAAGGTGGTTTCTGGAGAAAGAAAAGAAGCTTAAGAGTTGAAATGCCCTTTAAAGACATTTATCCTCTCACTGATTGATGCAATAAACAATCGACTGGCTGCCGTGTGCCGGGAACTATTCCACGGTTGGGGAAACGCATCTCTGGGGCACACGATACATTCAGTGGCAAAGCAAAGTTCAAGTTACAGATGATTTCCCGCCTCTTGACAATGCCGTCTGAGGTTCCCTTCCACGTGACCTGTCGCCGTGCTCCAACTGTCTGCTGAGTCGTAGACCCTCACCCCACTTTGCCCCATGTCTCAGCAGGAAACGGTGTGGGTCTCCCCTCCTTCCGTGGTTCCTCAGATGCATGTGGCCCTGTTGAGTAGATGCCCTGGTGTCACCATGATGAAAAGCTTTAAGCTGTTAACGGTCAGGGGTTCGATTCTCCCAGCCACTCCCCAGGAGGTTAAGGTGGCGCTCAGCTCCTATCAACATCTGCAGCCCCTGAAGCCCTGTGCCCACCGTTGTACTCTGTCCTGTGGGCCTGTTGGGCATCGGGGTGGACTTGGTGGCACTGATGAGTTTGGGGGTTTGATCCCGTCGAACGGGTTAGTCTGGATGTGAAGCCGGTGGTGGTGTGCCCGCCGGACGCCTCGGTGTCCCTTCTTGGCAAGGAAGCCAAGCCTGCTGTGTTGGTGGCGTTTACCAGCTTTCCCTCCTTGTTTCTCTCCAGCCCCAGTTCCCTCCTCCCTCCGTTCTAAAGCTTCCCATGGAAAGTGTCCCAGATCCCCAAAACAGTATCCACTGCATTGCCAGTAAGTAACGCCATGCGGCACCTCTCCCTCCCCGCTGACAAGCCCTTCTCCCGGTGGAGTGCCGTCTAACTCGGGGATTCCAGGGCTGTGGGGCCTGGGGAGCATCTCTGTGCTAGGCAGCGTTCCCAAGAACTGGGGCGCTCATTATACAGAAACCGAGTCAGAGCCCACACACGCTAATAAGCCTTCACGTGGGGCAAAACACTCACCCCGTCTCTCTGCCCACACAGCCCCCTGACGCTCTCAGTGGTTGCAGAAATGACCAAGAGCTCAGGCCAGAGCTGTCCCCGTTAGACACCGGGTAGCACATGGATTCTAAATGAATCAGAACTGAAGGCTCCCGTGTGAGGTCTGGTTCTGCAAGAATCAATACACCTTCCCTCTGCTGGAAGGGGCCCTGTCTAGGAGGGCACACTTCCAGTGCGGGGCCTGGTTCTGCATGAATCCACGCACCTTCCCTCTGTTGGAAGGGGGGCTGCCTGGGAGGGGTCACACACGTGGCTAACGAAGATTCTGGGGCTCAGTGCTGCCTTCACCCCCTTCCCGACCCCCTCCCCTCCCCTCACAGCAAATCCTATCCTGAGAGTATCTGGAAAGACCTCAGACTAGGTCCACACCTGAATGCTAAATCCAGGCCGTTGTCACTTCCCTCCAAGCCCAGCTCAGGGTGGGTAGCTTGAAGGTCACACTCACCTGGAAAGGCCCCTGGAGGGCTTGTCATCCCCAGCTGCCAACGTAGGTTCCTGACTCTGGAGTTTCTCTCTCTCCTTCCCCGGCTCCTGTTTGTGCATTCCCATCATCCTTTCACACTTCCCCGTGGTCCTCCCCGGGCGCCAAACCCACATAACCTGGCCACAAAGCCCCCTGAGGGCAGGGGTAATGGAGCTATATGTCATCCTGCTTTGGAGACCCCCACGGTACTCCCGTTCACTTTTGATCACAAGGTTGAAGAATGGGAAAGCTGGGGGCACGGGAGGAACAGATGTTCTCTGGGGGCGTCCCCGACTGCTGCTCACTGACGTGTCCATCTTCCTGCCAGGAAAAGGATGCGCCAGTTGGAGTTACGCACTCTGATTCCTCCTTCAGTGACTCGGAGCTCGATCGAAGGTAAGGGGCACTCGCTAGACTGTCGGGGGTTAGGGAGGAGAGCAGGCCGTGGGCAGGAGGCTGAGGGGTAAGGGCTTCCCGTGCTCGCCAGCCTCGGGGACAGGCCTTGTCATTGATGTCAGCTAAAGGGTTGGCCCTGTTACTGATACAAGTTAAGTTGCAGCCAGAGTGCTGCTTGGAGACGATGGGGAAGCTTCCTCTCGCATGCTTCGAGCATGTTGCAAGGACAGGCTTTACCTGGAGAGGGACGTCATGCTCGGGAAGGTGGCCGGATGATAGCCAAAGAGAGGAAGACCTTCAGCCAGGTGGATGGACACAGTGACTGCAGCAGTGGGCTCAGGTGTGTCAGAGACGGTGAGGCTGGCGCAGGACAGGACGCGGTTCACACCTGCTCTTCAGAGGGTCGCTGTGAGGCGTACTTGTGTCAGTGGGACGTGACAGCAACAGCTGACGTACCACACAAAGCTATTTAGTATGTAAAAAAGGAAGTTATTTCAAAACATGAGGCAGAGTAGAAATCCAAACCAATTCTTTTTTTTTATTTTATTTTTAGTATTTGTGTGTGTGTGTGTGTGTGCGCGCGCGCGCGCACGCGCGCACGCTGTCAAATCAGATTTGAATGGTACAGGAGGAGATTGCCCCTCCTTCTCCAGAAGAGCATCTGGTGGATTTGAACTGTTCACCTCTGGGATTGCAGTGCAGCTTCTTGCCACTAGGCCACTAGAGCTCGCTCACAACCAATTCTTGAGGAAGAATAAACAACTTGTTTTGTGCCATCAAGTCGATTACAACTCGAAGTGACCCCAGGCTTACTAGCTTGTACCCTGCTCTGTCCTGAGCCGTCTCACTGTCCCTGACACACGTAGACACGAGCTGGGATGGACGAACTGGACGCTTTAGTTCTCTGTATACACCTTGCCGAGAACCAGGATCTAAAGGGCAGGCACGCTCCTCCCCTAGGGAAGATGCAGTTTGGTTAATTAGCAAAGGTCAGAAAGGGGAACAAAGACTCCACACTAAACTAGCCCCAGATTGTGTGGAGATGGGAGATGGACTGGAAGCCGAGAAAGGATTCAGGGCTCAAGCTTCCAGAGGCCTCAGCCGACAGGGAGAGTCCTTGGATTTGAACATGTGTCAGAAGGAAGACAGTCCTTGGAAAAAGGTTCAAGCTGGGAAAGGTGGAGGGAGGGTCAGAGAAGGCCCTGAGTGACCCAGGACTGTCAGTGCGCCCAAGCCTGACAGACGAGGACGGAGTGGGGAGACGGATGACAAGGGCAGAGCAGGCTTCACATCTGCTGTTCAGAGGATCGCTGTGTCACAGTCAACTTGATGGCACCTCACCCCCCCCCC
>NW_006399761.1:801467-813147 GCF_000299155.1 Elephantulus edwardii
CTCTTTGGGGTGTATTCCCAGTAGTGGAATTGCTGGGTCAAATGGTATCTCTATTTGCAACTTTTTGAGAAAGCGCCATACCGCCTTCCACCATGGTTGCACCATTTTACACTCCCACCAACAGTGAATAAGGGTTCTAGTTTCTCCACAACCTCATCAGCATTGGTTGTTTGCCAGCTATAGTTGTTGTTTTTTAAACTCCGTGGCATATTTTATTTGATAACTTTTTCAACCTTTACAAAATTCCCTTCTCTCTCTCCCCCTTTCCCTCTCTTTTGAATTATACCACTGCATAGTTTCATTTACTCAGTGGTGTTTAGTGACTATATGTTCAATTAAAGTAAGGTTCTATTACAATTGCAATTCTAAACAAAATGTATATATATCTCATATTAAGTCAGAGATAAGAATTAAGGTAATTCTGATTCAGAGTATTCTCAGGGACTCGGGTATTCAATTGTGGGAGGGGGCTTATTAATTTTTTTTATGAAGAATATTTTAATCCACTTGTTTTCCATATACCAGTTTAGAGAAAAAGGTATCTACATTTCTAGGACTTTTCTCAAGTTGTATATTTTAAGCTTAAAAAGCACAAATGTTCCATTTTATCCTGGAAAAGTCACTGCTTTTGAGTTGGTGTATCACAATATGGCACATTATTTAAAAGAAGGTTTTTCCTAGGAATCACTTTCAGTGTATTGTGGTCTGTGTGAATTCCTTGTATAACAGAGGTCCTGAGTAACATTTCAACATCAGATCCCATTTTCATTAGCTCTTCTATTTTCTTGGGAGAGGTCTCCCGGTTTTTTTTTTGAATTCTTCATTTATCTTTTGTCTGGCTGCTTCTAGTGCTCTCCCATCATTTTTAAGAACTTGTTGTCTGGTCCTGTGCAATGTTTTAAAGAGTTGTAAAACCTTGGCTGCCTGACCCATGGTTCTCCACGCCGCAGCTCTAATTTTAATGAAAGTTTATTTACAGAGACTTAGAGTTTCCACTCATTCATTGTTGCAGCCAGCTATAGTTTTATGGAACCATGATCACTACATGGCAGGAGTCTTTCTGCAGAGAGAAGGGCTCAGAAACTTGATCTTGATTCACTGAAAGCACCCACGGTCTACCAGACAAACTGCTTAATCCCCAGCAGAGAGGCAGGCACATAAACGGACACAGCATCACATACCAACAGTCACGGAGGGCAGACTGGTTTAGAGGGGGTACTGACCTTCCCGAGGGACTCAAGGAAAACTCCAGGGAGATAGGAACTTGAGCAAGCTTCACAAGATAACTAGCACTTGGCCAGATGGACAGCTGTTGCTGGGTGTGTCTGAGTACAGCTCACAGCGACCCTGGAACACCTGCTCTGAAGCCTGTCCTATCCTGTGAGCACCTCTGAAACACTCGAGCCCACTGCTGCCGTCACATAATCGAACCACCGAGGTGAGGATCTTCCCCTTTCATCACTGCTTCACCTTCCAAGGAATGACCTCTCCCAGCAGCGGGCCCAAAGCACGGAGACGAGGCTTCAGCTGCACCTCCAAGGAGCATCCTGGCTGCACTTTGTCCAGGACGTTATCCATTTGTCCTTTTGGCAGCCCGTAGGATACACAGAACAGGAAGGACATGAGGTGTTTAGAGTGGTGCAGACGGGCTTGACATCCCACCCACATGGCGCCAGGCTTGACCCTTCCCTCTTTCTCACTTTCACACACACACACTCCAGACTTAACACCTCTCTCTCTCTCTCTCTCACACACACACACACACACACACACACACAGGCCTGGGACACCAGCAGAGTTTAAGACTGGAGACTTGGAAAGGCAGCTGGACTCTGTTCTCAGGGTGGGGGACCGCAGGAGGGCAAGTCCAGTTTGTGATTTAGAACGTTCAGAATCTCGTGGCAGGATCTTGAAAACACTGAAATGGGATGAGCGAGTGGCAGCAGGTGGGGCCGACTGGTTTCTGGGAGACTCCGAGATCTCCGGCAAAGACAATAAAGTGCTACTCTGGGAGTAGTATTAGCAACACCAGACTCTAGACAAAAACCCCCTTCTCCTTCTTCCCTTTCCCCAGCATCACCTTGCACTTCAGAATCTCCTGTCCAGCTTCACCCGCTTTCAACTACACTCAGAGCCCGGTCTTCATGATGCCCCAGGTGAAGATAGAGATGGAGTCGGACTACGACTTCCCAGACATGGAGAGATACCGGAGAGACGCGGACGGCGAGACCACGCTGTAGAAGACGCAGCAGTTCCGGGTGGTGACCGAGCGAGGGGCGGGTGGCTCCCAGTTATGAGGGTAACCGGTAACCGCTCCACGCCCCAGCTCCCTCCTTTATCAGGGGGAGTCGGCTTGATAGTAAACTGGAGGTTGATGGACAGAAGGACCTTGTAGATGCAAAGCTCTGCCCTCCCCTTTGTTATTAAAATAACTGGAAGCAGAGTGTTCCACCTTCCTCAAAAATACAATCCATCATAGAAATTAGGACATTTCTTTTGAAACAGATCAGATGCTTGCTTTCCAAATCCATAGTTAAAAGAGATAAAAGAGGCAATTGTCAGTTTCCATTTAAAATGAATACCCGTTATGATTTCTCTTAAAGGATAGGTTGTAAAGAATCTGTAGAGTCTTGAAAGAACTAGTGAAACACTCTTACTTCACTAGGCCAAGGTGGGGAAATTTGTTTTGCAGTCTTAACACGTGAAGCACTGGAAAGCGTCTTTCTTTCCTGCTTATTGTCTGAGGAGCTTGTGGAAAGTGAACCATCTGCGTGAAGGTTTCTGCCACTCAGAAGTGTGACCCAGGCCCAGCAGACTGAAAAGCCAGGTCCACAGTCTTTTGAGGAAAGAACCAACATATTTGCATGGACTAAGGTTTTTAAAACAGAACAGGTTTGCTGAAGTGAAATCTAGCTTTTAATTAGAATCACTGGGTTTGCTTTCATGTCAGAATAAGTGATGTTAGTCAAACCAATGTCTCGAAGGGAGGATTTGTAGCCCTTTGGGTAGAGTTAACCCCAAAAGAAAACAAACCCTTTTACAATGAGACTGAGTATCAGCCATTTTATCTTCAAACTATATATTAAACCCAGCCATGTTTATTTAACACCTAATTCCGGGCCTGTCATCCCAACAAAGAAACACAGAATCTGTCATGACTTTCTCCAAACTGTGGAGAGTAAATACTTTTTGTCACTAGCTATTAAAAATAACAAATGCAGTGGCTTCCTCTAAGATAAATGACACTATATCACTAATACCTTGAATGCCAGGATGGCTAACTGCCTCTGTAAACCCAGAGCTTAGGTTAGTATCATGTCCTGTCCATGCAAAGTCCTCGGTGTTTCTTGAAAGAAATCTCCGAGCTCCCTTCCAGGAGATTTCTGCCAAGCGGTGAGGCTTTAAACCTTTACATCTACTGATCGTAGTGGAATCACGTAGGCTGCTAATCCAGGAACATCCGCTGATCTTACGTGCAAACCTCTTTCATCTGCATCTGTACCATCCTGGAGCGAGTTAGCAATCTCTGACACGCCGGTTCGAGACCCTGGCTGATCCGGCGACACAGCACGTGGTCCAGATTCAACTGTAGAAACGTTATCGATTCAGGGGAGTAGATGTGCTTGATTCCTCAGACAAGCTGGGAAACCATTCTGAATTGTTTTGTTGTTCTAAGTGGGTTGCTGCCATTTTCCACTTGTGTATTGCTCGGCTGCTGTGTCCCCAGGAACACCCTCATCTCCACAGCTTTCGCCAGGCTGTCATCGCTGCTTGTTCTTGTAGGATAGGAACTGTTTTCCCCACTTGTAAGCAAAACGCTCATTAAAATGTAATCCTGTCCATCTTGTTCTACATTTAATAATTTGGGTGAACCAGAGAGGGAAGCCTCACAGGCGTGAGCTCTCTCTCCCTGACAAAAAGCCCTTCCAGTAAACTGTTAAAGGAACAAAGCTGGCTGGCAGAGGAGCAAGGAGGACACAGGTGGCTTCCAAGTGTCCTCCGTCCTAGTTCTGCCCCCAAGCTGCCAAACATTCTTTATTTCATCAATGTCTAAATCCACAGTCCAGCGGTGAACACACCTCCTTCACCTGAGCCTTGAAAGGAATAGAGCAAACACCTTGCGATCAAAATTCTGCCAAATCAAAGGAATACTTATATTTCAGAAAGTCATTCCACACCGGACAGAGGTGTTTTATTTAAAAAAAAAAGCTTTAATCAAAATCTGGTTAAATTAAATTATTAACTCAATATGTAAAAACATTTCAAGAAAGCCAGCAGGTACATCAGAGAGAAGCAGGCAGTTCTTTGGTGGAAAAAACTAAATTGCATACATACACAACCTGCCCAGGAATTTTCAAGCCCAACTCTTAGCAGGTTTCTCAAAAAAGAGGTCTCCAGATCTTCCAAGAAACCAGAGACACCCTTTAATAGTACAAAATTTTTTTAACAATGATGTTTAAAGATACAGCAAAAGCAAAATAGGACCACATATTGAATAACTTATAAGACTTCTAGCCCTGGAAAACGGGGGTGCACAGCCTCACTGGATAGTTAACATAAAGAGTTAGACACGCCGCAACTCGAGACATTTGCAAGTGACTGAACCATGACGACACGTGAAAAATCTTATGAACGTGTATCTTTCCCTCTTTTTAATCCTTACCCAATTCAATATTATCTAGCTAAACTCAGTAGTCAGTTGATGCATGTATAAATCGGGGTACTATACACCCAATCTCTACCTTTTCTTGCTTTTTTTTTTGTTTTCCCCGAGCAACAATTTTTTTTTTCTCCTTTGGTTTGACCAGTTGAACTTAACAGGTTTAAAACCTCAAGTATCAACTCGTGTTGGAGGAGCACTTGGGAAACGCAGCTGCAGAAGAGGCCAGTCCGAGTCCGTGAAGCGCGGCTTGGCAACGTCAAGCCTCCCTTTCTCAGCAGGAAGACGCCCCCCACGTGAGGTGCCCGAGACTAGATCCCAGGACGGAGCTGACGCTGGTTCTCCTGTGAGGTCTCCTGTGAGGTCCGACAGTCGTATGTGCAAACACCCACCCGTGAAAATTAAGAGCATCCTCTTAACCCCCGTCAGTACAATAAATAAGGGATCCTGCCATTGCTGGTTTGCTGCGTGGATCAGCTTGCAATGCTGGGGGTGACAGCCACTAATTAGATGCCACCCCGAGCTCTTTGGGCTTGGGCACCTCCCGTTCTTCAGGCCTGAGCAGTTTTTTGGCTGCAATGATGGTGTTCTTCATGAGCATGGCGACCGTCATGGGGCCAACGCCCCCGGGGACTGGCGTGATGTACCCAGCTTTCTTCCTGACTCCTGCAGACACACAGGCGAGGACTTCAGTGGGAGCAAAGGACACGCATGCGAGCTAGCATGGTAGGAAAGAGGCAGGCGAAGAAGCTGCCAAGACACACATGAGCTCTCAGACTCGACCTCACACCCGCCTAAGGAAAGCCCGGCTGCCTGGCTCGACAGTAAAGATTCTGAGCATACTAACGACGGGATCTCTGGTGGCTGCGTGGTAAGGAGCTGCCCTGCCATCCCAAAGGCACAAGGTTCGAATCTACCAGCTGCTCCCATGGGATTTATAGCCCCTGAAAACCCTTTGAGGGATCAGCTAGGAGTCAACTTCAGCTCCAAGGCAATGAGTGAACAACCCCGTAAGTGGATCCCATAAGCACCTTAAAATAATTCTAGAATGGCGATGATTTTTAAAAGATGTGTCTTATAAAGAACACATTTTAAATGGTATGATCACGGTAGTTGAAGAGTTAAAAGATGATTTGTCTTAAATATCCATAACAGGCAGGATTTTCCATTTTTTTAGAAAATTATACCCTTTACCTTCAAAATCCACATCCCCAACCAGCTTGGGTTTAGCGGTTACGGGATCCTGGATTCTGTTTATTCCCACGTCGATGATGGCTGCCCCTTCCTTGATCATATCTGCCGTGATCAGGTTTGGGATGCCTGGACATGGGGAGGCAGGAATGATCAGTAGACTTAGTAGTGAGATTCTGGTTGTCTAATTTCACTTTCAACAGAGCTAGCGGATACATTCACATTTTAGAAAAAAACTCCTGAACGTGTTAGCCAAAGAACTGTTTCCACCTTATATACCAAACGACTATTTTGAAGCTTGAGAGAACAGCATTCATCTCTCAAGTCTGCAGTGGAATACCGGGAACCAGTATCAAGGTCTCGTTTTGGGGGATGATGAAATGCAGGCAGAAAACACAAAACAGCTGGGGAAAGGCCCCCTCCCATGCGTTCTTACCGGCTGCAGATACCACAATGTCGGCAAGAATTGTGTGTTTCTTCAACTGCTCTTTAGGAGTGTGTCGATGAGAAATCGTAACAGTCGCATCGCCTGTGCAGGAAGAAACGGGTGCCTTGACTGTCAAAGCCACAGTTGTTTGCTCTTCACACGGCCCTCACCTTACCTTTCACTTGTTGTCAGATACCATCCAGCTGACCACAGTGCACACGACCCAGTGAACATCAGATCTGAACCCTGCTCTGTCCCCACGTCTCTGATACTCTCGGGCCCACTGTTACTGTCACGGTGTCAGTCCATCTGCTGGGGGGTCCTCCTCTTCTCTAACCCTCCACCCTTCCCAGCGTGATGTCCTTCTCCAAGGACTGGCCCCTCCTGACCACAGACCCTAAGGATGTGAGATCAGCTTCCCTCATCCTGGCCTCTAAGAAGCACCTTGACAGAACCTCAAGTTCAAGACGGAAATTAGGCTTTCCCTTGATAGTGACCTAGACAGACTTGCCTTTAGAAACCTCCACTGTGAGTTTGATAGCTGGAGCTAAGAAACAGTTCTTACTCAATGCTGGATTCTCATTCTGTGTTTGGCAGGAGAGGCATTGTGAAGGCCAAGGTCCTACTGACTAGAGGAAACACCTTATCTAAATCAGTGCCTTCACTCTCATTCAGATTACACGTGACCAAATCGGAAATAACGGCCAAACTCGACTTCTAGTTCTCTCTCTCAGCAAACTCCTTTTTTATATCTTGCTTCATTTTGGTGATATTTCGCTTAGAAAAATTAAACATTTTAAAAGGCTGTTACATAGAAGAAGGAATAAATTTAACTATGTCAGGGCCTGGTTAATCTGCAAAGCAGGATCAGCAATGCATTGTAAAAACAGCAGGACCACTCATCTTGGCTTGACCATCCATTCTGCAGTAAACAACTCCAGGAAGCAGTATGCTAATGAATAAGGAGGGACCAAAGGCCTCAGAATTCTAGGAATGTGATACCTTCTTGTTTTCCAATAGATACCATAGGATATCCCGGAAGATGTCTTTGTTTTGAGTTGAGGTCTGGGAATGTTTGATCTACCAGTCAACATCTCAGACAGATATCAGATAATGCAATTACCCCTGCAGGCATGTTCCTAAGGGGGGGGGGGGTGTGGTGTGTGTGTGTGTGTGTGTGTGTGTGTGTGTGTACACCCTGGCCAGAATATTAAACTTGCTATTTGTCATCAGCATTTAACCTCTCCGCATCTTCATTTCAACCTGGTGCCTCCTTTTGGCGGAATTCTCCTGACATATCGGGGCTGGATCCCCGATATAACTATGTCTCCAAACTCCATCTCGCCTACTTTGACCATGTTGTTGGAGGGGCCAGTCCTTGGGGAAGTGGCATCATGCTGGAGAAGGAGGAAGGACAGAGAGAGAGAGGAAGGCCCTGGAGGAGGTGGACAGTGACACCAAGGGTTCGAGGACGCTGGAGACGGTGAGAACGGTACAGGAAAGGCCTGGTTCAGATCTGTTCACAGGGTCACTACAAGTCACAGCTGACGACTAGTATCTAACACCAACAAGCTGCTCCCTAAGTGAGGCTTCCCACAGTGAAAGGCCCCCCCAGGCAGAGGACACAGCCCAGGGCACCTCTCTTACCTCCCGGGCGTTCATGGGCCCCATCCGTGTGCAGCAGCATGGCGATGGGCATGCCCACGTTCTTGGACCTTCCAGCCACCACCACGTTCTTCCCGAGGGTGGGGATTCCTACCAAGACAACATATGCTGGGATCAAAACAAGCCTGAGATTGAGCGCCAGGGAGGAAGAGGCGGGCAGCTTCTGCTCAGACAGGGTAGTCCCCAAGCTCCCGCCTGGTCGGCTCACTGGACTCCACACACAGCTCACCCAGTGACCAGTGGCCACCAGGGCATCTCAGACCCCTGGTGATGCCAGGCGTATGGCAGTGGAGACACCCACCCAAGGGGGCACTCCGAGGCAAGCCGACTGCCAGATGGCCTCGATTTTCTGGTTCGCAGCCAAGTGCTTACGAGCGTGCACCACCAGGGCCACACCAGCCCTGCTCGCTAAACACACTGACTGTTGGTGTCGTCCAGGGAGAGTCGCTCTGCTAACCCGCGCTGATGGTTCAAATCCACCAGCGGCTCCGCAGAAGGGTGGGCGATCTCCCATCGTGCGACTTAGAGCCTCTGAAAACCCACTGGAGGACAAGCTCCGAGCTGGTTCTGACTGGGGGGCAAGGAGTTTAAGGGCTTTGCTATTTCAGAGGAAAAAAAAGGAGAAACAGCCCTTTGTAAAGGGCTTTAAAATTCTAAAATGTGTCGTCTTTTGTAAGACAACAAAATGTCCCATGGATGTGCTGTGTCCACCAACCATCTCCTCCACTGAGGCCTGTAGGTCAGACAGCAGGGCAGCCCCTGGACACGGGAAAGAGCGGTCACTGCTGCGAGGACCCCCACCCTTCGGGACTGTGTAGACTTCTGCCAGCAGAAGGGGGCTCTGGTGGTCTAGTGGGTAAGGAGTTGTGCTGCAAACCCAAAGGCACGCGGTTCAAATCTATCAGCCGCTCTGCGGGAGCGAGACAGGCAAGCACCTCCTATGCGATTTAGAGCCTCTGAGAACCCGCCGGAGGGTCAGCAGGAGTCCATCTGGCCTTGCGGGCACATGACAGCCAGCATCCCTGCAGGGGGGCCACCTACCCGTTCGCTTAATGATCTCCCACACCCCCCAGGGCGTAGCTGGCAGCATGGAGTCCTGGTCCAGGCACATCCGCCCCACGTTAATGACGTGGAAGCCGTCAACATCCTTGTCTGGGGACACGGCGTTGCAGACCCTCCTTTCGTCGATGTGGTCTGCAGGGGAGGACAGTGTGGGCAGTGACTCCTGCTCCGTGGTCAGGTCCACTCGTCTGGAGGCCCCCACGCCCCCAGGCCCCTCGACACCCTGCCCACCCCAAGCTTTCCTCCACCTGCACTCCCTGCACCCCATGTAAGCAAAACCGGACGCCTTTATCCAAGCCAGTGTCCTCTGGGCAGCCACCCCCCTCCACTGTCCTCTGAATCAAGAGCTCAGGGTGGAATGAAACTGGACTGGCCAGATCCACCCCCACCTCCCCTTTCAGGACAAGTCCTCTGTGAGAGGGAGGTTTTACAAAGTGAGAAGTCCCTCCACTCCTCGGTCACCGCCCAGAACTCACCTGGGAGCGGCAGCTGAACGAGAAGGCCGTCCACGTTGTCATCATTGTTGAGCTTGGTGATCAAATTCAACAGTTCTTCCTCGGAAATCGAAGCTGGCTTCAAAATCGTCTCACTGCTGATCCCTGTCAAAGCAGAACGTGGAGACGTGGGCCCTTTGTGAGGACGGCCGTCCACCTGCCGAGCTCCTCCACCAGAAAGGTGGCTTCTCGTCATCACATACATCCCCACACCCATAAAAGACCAATGGCAGGCGAGGAACCTACACACTGTCCTAAATACATCACCAAACTGGCATCATTCCACACAACCCTCAAGGACTTTGTTTCCCAGACAAGGATACAGAGTGTCTGAGATACGAAAGATCAAAGCATCAAGTGACAAAGAGTATTATGCCCAGATCTCTCCAGTTCCAAAACCCATGCCCTCCACTGCGACCTGCTACCACCTCCCAGTGCCTTAAGCCATGGCCTGCGATTGCCTGCAAGGGCCTCGGTTACAGGGACAAGTGATCTCTCTCCCTGGGGCTACAGTGCACCCAGGCAGAGGTCAGCAGCCCAGTGACTCAGCCACGCCAGGGGCTTCATGGCCCTTCAGAGCCAGGACACTGGGCACCTGAACAAAGAAACCTGGGGGAGTGGGCAGAGGCATCCGAGCATGTCCACCTCTTCTCTGTGGTCACACAGGAATCTGCAGCACAGAAAGACCCAGAACACAAAGCCCCAGCTGCTCATTCAGCATTCAAAACTCCAGTGACTTCCTGTTTGCTTCATTGTCTTTCTGGTGAACATTTACACAGCAGAACTCACGCCATTCTACAATATCTAATCGTGATGACCGGTGGTCCTGTGGTCACGTCTGCACTGCGTCAACAGGCTCATTCATTCATCTGGTGGTCTTCAGCTCCCTGACCCCCCAACCTTTTCATCAAGGCTTCAGAAGAGCTGTTGGCACTCCAGCCTCAGCCTGATAAATATATTTTTAAATACAATCCTCAAGGGTGACACATTTACCCTTCTGGGCTGACCTGTTACTTAGTTTTTTGTGTTGACATCTTTTTAAATGTGATTTTATTTTATAGTGGTTTGCATACTCCACAATTTGAATATATTCCATTATGAATGTAGGTGAATTTTGTTTCATTCACGTACACTGGGCTTCACACGTTCCTTCACTCACTTTGTGTTTCATACAGTTATTCACAGATATTTTATTTCATAAAATCCATCACCATTGATCTGTGCTACCATGACCTCGGCTTTTCAAGTCCCCCCTGGACCTTTCCCATTCCTTCACAACCTCCACCCTCTGACCCCCAAACTCTAAAATCCTAGTCATTTCCCACCTCCCCATGTTCTGTCCCCTTGCCCCCACTTCTCCTTTTGGACGTTTATACACATTTTCCTAGCTGTCCTTCTATTTTTACAATAACGGTCTTCTGCAGTATCTGTCCTTATGAGACTGAGTTAGTTCAACCTGTTACTTAGCTTAAATATGACTTCTGGGGATCGATGCAACTCAAAGTTTGACAACGAACTCAGGGCCAGAGTCTCTGGGACTCCTCCAGCCTCGGTAGGTTCCGAGCCCATGGCCATTGAGTCACTTTCAGGTCACAGTGGCCTGAAGGCTGTCAGTCTTTCTGGGAGGGGACTGCCCACCTTTCTCCCTTGGAACACCTCGTGGGTTTGAACTGTGGACCTTTCAGTAATGTGTCACATTACGTACATGTAAAGTTCTGAAAAGTTCTGAAACTGAGGAGGACCTGAAATGCTTGCTGCAGAGGGTCAAGGACTGCAGCCTTCAGTATGGATTGAGGCTCAATGTCAAGAAGACAAAGATTCTCACCACTGGGCCAATTGACAGCATCAGGATGGATGGTGAAGAGATTGAGATTGTTCACAGCTTTAGTTTGCTTGGCTCCACAGTCAACACTCTTGGCACCAGTAGCCAGGATATCAAAAAATGTATTGCCGTGGGAAAGTCTGCGGTTAGGGACCTCTCTAAAGTACTCAAGAGCAATGGTGTCACTCTGGAAACTAAGGTGTGTCTGATACAGGCTATGGTCTTTGCAATCACTTGTTATGCATCAGAGAGTTGGACAGTGACTAGGGAGGATAGAAGGAGAATTGATGCCTTTGAGCTGTGGTATTGGAGAAGAGTGTTAATGTACCATGGACTGCTAGGAAAACAAACAGATTCAT
>NW_006399761.1:813247-814450 GCF_000299155.1 Elephantulus edwardii
TGTAAAAGTGGAACCACCAGGCCATGCACAGGGGTCCCCGAACGCAAAGGAATTGAGAGCTTCGGCCAATGCTAGAGAAGATGCTGGGGGCAGCCCCACTTCTACAGCCCCCCGAAATGAGAAGGATCCCTCTGTTCTTGACCACACACTAGTGAAAACACAGGCTGTTCCAAAAATGTCACTCCCCCAGGCCCTTCTAGGAAACACGTAAGGGATCCTGGGACGGTGAGTCCAAGGCCTTAGTGCCCTAAGTCAAGTGTATCATCAGAGCTGTCCTACAGTGCCCCCTGCCACCGCCCCAGGCAGGGCCTCCCACCACAGACCTTTGTCCACACCATACGGTGAAAGCAGTTTATTCTGACCTGTAACCCCGCAGAACCATCATTTCCCCAATGTCAGGCAGTGGAGAGAGACTGGAATTACAGATCTTACATCACACAAAAGTGTACTCCAGGGTCAGAAATGCAAGCTTTCACTATCTGGAGATCGTCTCTCCCAACTCTAGTTTTGGTTTTCTCTGGTTTGGGGGGTTTTATTTTTTTACCTTTTTAAAAATTAATTTTAATGAAAGTTTACAGGGACTTTGGATTTCCATGCATTCATTGTTGCACTTTTCTCCCTGCTCACCCCTCTCTCCTAATTCGCTTTTCTCTTTGAAAAGTAAAAAAATTCTTTCATTGTTATACAGTCCCTCCCCCTAAGTCCACTCCACTGTGCAGCCTTCATTCTGCACTCCTGTCATGACAATAATACCTAATCATATACCCCTTTTAAACAGTTTTCTCTCTCATCTGTTTCAATGCAGCATACATTATTTATCCCACCTTTCTCAGTCTCCCCCCAACCCCTATGTTGGTCCTCTGCTATAACAGTGGCACTATGCAGTATTTGTCCTTTTGTGACTGAGATAGTTCACTCAGCATAATGTCCTCCAGGCTCACCCATTTTGAATAATATTGCATGAGTTCCTTGTTCTTCAATGCAGTGTAGTATTCCATTGTGTGAATATACCACAGCTTCTCTATCCATTCGTTTGTTGATGGGCACGTAGGTTGTTTCCAACTCTTTGCTATCGTGAACAAAGCCGCAATAAACATGGGTGTACATATATCTGCTTGGATGGCAGTTATGGTCTCTTTGGGGTGTATTCCCAGTAGTGGAATTGCTGGGTCAAATGGTATCTCTATTTGCAACTTTTTGAGA
>NW_006399761.1:820945-822423 GCF_000299155.1 Elephantulus edwardii
AGGTCCTTGGAGAGGGACATCATGCTTGGGAGGGTGGAGGGACAGCGCAGGAGAGGAAGATCTCTATGAGATGGATTGATTCAGTGACTGGGGTAATCGGGATGGATGTGTCAGAAGCAGTGCAATTAGCACAGGACAGAGCAGGGTTTAGGGCTGTTGTACATAGGGTTGCTGTGAGTCACAAGCGACTTGACAGCACATAACAACCACCACCACCACCACCACAAAGTTCCTTTCAACAGGTGAAGAGATTAAAAAACTCATTGCTGTCGTGTTGGGAGCGACTCACAGCTGACCGTCTGGAGGGTTTTCAGGGTCTGTAAATCACATGGGAGGAGACTGCCCATCTTTCTCCCTCAGAGCAGGTGGTGGGTTCGAACCACCGGAGGCACCCTCTCTGGTTGAGCAGCATAACTCCCTGTTGACGACGCCACCAGCCACAAAGCAAGGCCCCCATCCTTAGGCCTAGGAACTGTGGAGCGGAGGGGTTTGGCTGTGTCACAAGGTTCGGTCAGTCTCAATCTTTCAAGACTGTGAGGTGATGTTCTAGCAGGTCTTTTTATCGGGGTTCATCTACGGAGATCCTGATCTGAACGTTCAGCACGGTGACCAGGCACTACTTGTTCTCGTTTGGAAGCGGAGGGGGCAGCGGTCCGTGCAGACGCCACCGCCTGGGCTCCAGGACCCCGGAGGCTGAACCTGTTCTCTGTGCCTTGTGGTAACAGCAGTGTTGGCATCTGGGCAAAAATCCCACAACTGCTAAGACAGTGCGATTGAATCCGCACAGGACCCGGTGGGGGAGGCACGTAAAGGCCGCCTCCCTGGAGGTAGAGTCGGTGCCCCAAGCTGCAGCACACCCCTGGAGGTCTCCTCAACTTCCCCTCCGAGGGCCCCCTTACAGTAGCCCAGCAGCTCACGCTCAGGGGAAGGAAATACACAATGTGGTCACAGTCATTCGCAGCCGCCATGACGAAGGCCAGAGTCCCAGGCTGTTTCAGAAGACACTGAGATCCTCAGCTCCTTTCCCCAGCCCTGGCCTCCCCGCTCCCCCTTTCCCGCCACGTTCCCCCCTACAGTCCAGTGACCTTAGGCTCCTCGGCCTGACTTCTGATCAGCCCTCAGGACCACGGATGGGAATGGAATCTGCCCGAGATAAAGCCCCTGACGGCAAGGGCTCTGGGGGCCACCTACCCACGTCGGCCGCGGCCCTGGTCTTGTTGAGGACGTAGGAGTGACTTGCAGGATTCTCTCCGACTAGGATGACGCTGAGGTGCGGCCGCTTGTGGCCCAACGCCACCCACTCGTCCACCTCCTGCCGCACTTCCTGCTTGATCTGCTGGGCGAGCTTCCTTCCAGAGATGACAATGGCTTCATGTCTGCAAGAGGGACAGTCACAAAGGCCAACGAAGATGTGAATTACCGTGGAAACAGCACATGACTAGACACACACACACACACACACACACACACACACACAC
>NW_006399761.1:822523-855857 GCF_000299155.1 Elephantulus edwardii
CCCAAGAGCTCTAGTGGCTTAGTGGTGAGGAGTTGTACTAGCAACAAAAAGATGCATGGTTCAAATCCACCAGCTGCCTCTCAGGAGAAGGATGGGCAGTCTCCTCCCGTAGAATTTACAGCCTCTGAAAACCCACCAGAGGGTGGGCCAATGAGCCGATCCGGACTCGACAGTACACGGTGACAAGGGACGTGATGGTGAACCGGTGTGAGGACCCGGCCAGGGCAGCCGATTCCAGGCTGGACGAGAACCAGGCCCCACAGGAGCCATGGTGTCTGGTCAGCTGGGACGAGCTGCTCTCAGAGACCTCAGAGCTCACGGAGGCCCGTGAACGGCACCTAGACGCAGACACGACCTGTGCAGGAACGATGCAAAGCAGCGCGCTCTGCAAACCTCCCCTCGCGTCACAGGACGACACTGCAGAGCCGGGGGCCGGCAGCCCGGGCACCAGGGGACAGTCGGAGTGTCAAACGGTGGTTCAGGCAGGAGACTCAAGCCGGTTCTTCAAAGGGCTGCCTCTTCTGTGAGACCGCTTCTGAAGCCCCTGCCGTCTCATGAGGCCAAAAGTGCATGCACCGACGTGTCTATGCACCCCGCCCCCCACGTCCTTATAACGAAGCTGCCATGATTTAAAGGTAAGGTTAGCATCTGGGCCTCATGACTGTCTCGGACTCCAGGGCTGAAACGCTGTTCCCAGCACGTCCTCTCGGGGCTGACGTCAGAGTACCCCACATCCTGTGTGGTCAGACATGAGTCATAAAGGCCATTCTGACGCACAGCAGGCTGTGCGGGCCAGGACTCGTGACAAGAGTCCTCATTTCTATCTTTCCCATAAAGTGTAGAAATGCTGTTACTTTTCAAAAGTGGACCACGGGGACACTGACCGCTCGGCCTCTCCTTTAGCAGCGCAGCACACCGTCCGGCGGCCGCTCTCCGGAGCGACGAATCCCACTTGAGGCCGCCGCTAACAGAAACAGAGTGCTGAAGCCTTAACAATCACTCTTTAAACCAAATCTCAATGCCTTATATATCATACAGTCACCTTCAACCAAAGCAATCTGCAATTGCATTTTATAAAGTATTCTGTTTTAAAAGAATGTCTCTTTTTATAGCAGATGAAGTACTTTTGCCCAGTGTTACGGAACAGCATCACTGTTGTCCTCAGATGTTGAGTTGACTGTGACTCACAGCAACCCTACTAACAGATCTGACCCCTGCTCTGTCCTGAACCATCCTCACCACCTCTGGTATGCTTGAGTCCATTGTTACAGTCATCACAACTCAAAGGCATCAATCTTAATTGTCTTCCTTATTTATTGTCCAACATAGAAAACAACAAAAAGGACCATGGCTTGGATCAGGTACACCTTAGTCTTTAAACTGACATCATTGCTCTTTAAGCAATTTGGATGTCTTTAACACATACCCATAGCATATTAAGGAGCTGAAAATCTTTTCGTATTTACAAATCTATTGCAGAATTAGAGCTCAAGGAGACACGATTAAAATGGATTTGCTGATACAAACACTCCTGGCCACATTTCTGATCAATATTAGCACTAGAAGTAGAAATACATTCCAAAACCTAAAACACTGTTCAGGAAAAGACTACCTGAAAAATGACAGCCATCTGAGCACATTGCACTTTTAAGAACCAATATAAGGAATCACCAAATTGACAACAGCAGCTCTCAAAAGATCAGGCAGGAAACATCAAGGACAGTTAGTGTATGTTAATGAGGAAGGAACAATTTGGAAAAAGGTGGGGGAGTGTGAAAGCTTGCATAACCCCAAGTCTGTAACCAATGCCACAAATACACACGCAGAAATTGCCGACCTGGTACATGCTCTGCATAAAATCAATATGTGAAGGAAAAATCTATCTTGAATGAAATATCACATATAAAATGCCAGTCATATGTGCGCAAGAAAAAAAATAGTTTTTCACCCTGTCTTGGTTAGAGTCAGACACGGAGATATATACATACATTTAAACTACTATAGGCATACTTATTATGTATTAAGGCTGTGTGTGTGTGTGTGTGAGATCTCAATATACAAAAGTGTTTAGTGCACACGTCATTTTGAAGACAAAACACTTAAGAGAAGCCAGCCGTGCCTTTGGGCTGAAAATGATGTACCAGGGATGCAGGCTTCTGGGAGAACTCCGTGTTCCAAGTCCCGGTCTTAGCTTCCAGGGCAGGTTCTGGATGTTATGCCAATTTGCTTTGGGGGAGGAGGGAAAAAAAAAAAGGCAAACGGTAACAAGAACCAAACCCCAAAGCTACAATGTAATGAGAAGGCTTCTTACTGTTAAATCTTCCCTTTTCGAAAAAGCAACCACACAGCCAGAGGAGTGAGTCAGCTGCTGGTCCTCTCTCTGCCAAGGGCCGTTAAAGTTACTGCTGCGTAATGTAAACAGAGTGGAGATTCACCACTGCCCTGACACAGGGAATCCAAAACTCATAACTCCACCAGCTAACGCTCATTTACCAGCTACGTGGGTTAACAGCTGTGTTTTAAAATATCCCCATTAAAAGAAAATCAACTGACTAGGGGGAAAAAAGTAAAGGAAGGCTGTTCCACTGAAATTCAAACCAAAAATAGGTAATAGCACCCTCACTTTCTCCCCCAGTAGCTTGTATGACTGTCATTTTCCAAGGAAAAAATTATTATTCGGCCTTTAACAACTCACGGCCAAATTATTTGAGGGAGAGTTCTAATCATTGTTACCTACGAGCTAACTCTGGGAAGCAGGATTGTGTAAGGACCCACAGGGAGCTGAGATATCCAACCCACAGGCCTTGAGCTGACTGCAATGCCCAGCAGCCTTACATCCTGGACAGGGTGGAACGGCCCTGTGGGGTTTCAGAGGCTGTCTATCTGTATCTTCACAGGAACCTTACCTTTATCCAGAGAAACAGGAGAGACTGGTGTTGGGTTTGAACCACTGAACTAGTCTCTACGAAACACTAGATACTTTTTGGCATGAGTGGGAACCAACTTTTGAAGAGTTTTGCACACATTATTCTCATAATCAGTTTGGGATTATAACAATCCTCTTATCCAGAGAGGAGGCCCAGGGGTGCAGTTAACATGTCCAGCGGCTAACCAAAAAGGTTGGATGTTCAAGTCCATCCAGAGATACATCAGAAGAAAAGGGTGACCTACTCCCAAAAGATCAGAGATTGAAAGACTGAGGGAGCACTGGTCTACACTGAGGTGCAGGCAGTGTCCACAAGTCAATCAACTCAAGGTCAAGGTCTTGCTGTGGAGGCGAGGAAATCCAGAGGAAACAAAACTCAGCCTCAAGCCTCTGCTCTTCCTGTCTCCCCACTACTGTCTTGGCAAGATTTATGTTTCTGAACTTTGTGATTTGAAAAACTCCTCACACTAACTCTTCCCGCCCGCCCAGCCCCAAAAAAATGCATACAAGCTCATTAAGGGGGGGAGGGGGAAATAAATCTATATACAGATTTTTTAAAAAAAAGTCTTACACAAAGGCAGCAAGCAGTAACACAGCCAACACATCTCCGTAACAGTAACGACCAGATGAGTGATACATAGTTAGGTACTGTTGAGTCAAGCACAACTCATAGCGACTCTGTGGGCAAAAGATCTAAAAACCCTGTTCTGTAACGACCGTCGTTTCTCTAATGTTCACAAAGGCCTGTTGTTGAAGAAGTGGATGCCAACCCTGCTTTCAAGCCTGTCTTAATCCGGGAGCTCTACGAGACTCAGTCCACCGCACGTAAAGCGTTTGAAACCCCAGTGGCACAGCGTTCAGGGTCACAGCAACCTCAAGTTTTGACGTTGTGCGGCCACTTTTTCACTTAGAAGGGCGCGCCCAGGAGGCCGTTCCATTCCAGATCAGGCCAACGGCTTCAGTGTTCCCAAGATGAAGACTCTTTAGAAATCCCTTTTCAGTCAGGAAGACCTATGACCACACGAGGCCATATGAGCATCTGGCCAGGACTCCAGGAGGCAAACAACACACAGGTCTATGTTGTTGTCGGTGGTGGTGGTGGTGGTGGCTATC
Organism: Elephantulus edwardii; assembly: GCF_000299155.1. Taxonomy (NCBI): domain Eukaryota; kingdom Metazoa; phylum Chordata; class Mammalia; order Macroscelidea; family Macroscelididae; genus Elephantulus; species Elephantulus edwardii. The sequence goes on from NW_006399761.1 coordinate 826,563, forward strand.
AAGTTAGGTTTTCAGAGGCAGCCAACTGCAAGGATGAAGAGTACCCATCTTTCTCCCAAGGAGCAGCTGGTGGATTCGAACTGTGTGCCTTTGTGTTATATGCCTTTGCTCTGGTACCACAGACCCTCTCACCTCCTCACCTAGGGAGTCATTCACACTTAGAACCAATCACATGAGATCAAAACAAATAAGGCAATGTCCCCAGGGCAGCAAGAGGAAGACAGCAGGCTTCAGGAAGACTCCAAGAGTGCTCAGAGGAAATGCAAAAAGTACAGTATCAGTGTGGGTATTGCAATTCATGCTGGAAAAGTGTGTACAAGACAGGTTGAGTGAAAGGCCAGTCCGCGTTGTAAGCTTTCAGGCAATATATTAAAAATAAATTAAAAAAATAAATAAAGAGAGGTGTTGGGGAGTGCAGGAGGAGAAGGGGGCAGCAGTGGAAGGTGGGACGGCAGGTCCAACCATCCCTTGCATTATTACAAGGCCTCCTTCAAGAGCACATTGTCTGTGTGGTGTGCCCCATGCATCCTGGAAATGTCCCTTACAGCACTTTCACACTGAAGTTAGTGTGCAGACTCCGAGGAGCTCTCCTGGCCCTGGGGGTCAAGGCATCCAGCCACTAGCCAGAAGGTCAGCACTTGGAACCGACCAGCCCCGGGTGGAAAGCGCTCGCAGAGTGCCAGCCTGGAAAGCCCATGAGGGTGCTCTGTTTTGCCCCTCAGGACCGACTGATTTGACAGCGGGTTTGCATTCCACCAGGCGGAGAAGGTTTCCCTCCACCTCCCAGTCCCCGGCTTGGGGTGCAGTGCTGGAGAGGATCTGAAGGGAGAGAGACTCTGCCCCAAAGGACTCCATTCTACGTGTAAGTAAACGAGGGCGAGGTTCCCCAAATCTCCTGTTTCCGGAGTGAGAGGCGGGTGGGGCTCCCCTGTTCTTCATCCTGGACATTTGTCATCTCTATGTCCTCTCCTGCCCAGCCCTCACGAGCACGGGGCGGTGTCTGCAGTCACAGAGGGGTAGGGGAGTGAGGTGGGTGTCCACAGTGCAGGCCTTCTCTGAGGGATATGGATGGTGGGATGGGCTGCGGGGTGAAGGATGGTGGGGTGGGGTGCAGGGTGGTAAAGTGTGCTGGGCGGGTGATGGTGGGATGGGGTGCGGGGCTGGTGATGGTGGGGTGGGGTGCGAGGGTTAGGGATGGTGGAATGGGGTGCAGAGTGGGGATGGGGTGCGGGGTGGGTGATGGTGGGGTGCGGGGTGGGAAATGGTGTGTGGGGTGATGGTGGGGTGGGATGCGGGATGCGGGGTGGGGTGATGCGGGGCGGGTCTGACAGCGGCGCAGACCACGCCCACGTCCCCCCGCGCTGCGGGGACGCGGGGACCCCGGCGAGCAAGCCTGCGCGCGGATTTCATCAGCCTGCACCGACGGCCGCCGCCGCTAGGGTCCCGCAGGGGACCGCGCTCCACGCTGCTCATTCAGACCATCCCCGCGCTCCGCATCCGCACAGCGAGGCCGATCGCTCCCGCCGGCGTCCCCCGTCCCCTCCCTGCCCCCGAGACCCGGCGCGCCCCCAGTCCCGGGGAGATCGCCCGCTCCGGAGGGCAGGCGCCCGCTCCCAGCCCACCGCACTCGGCGAGCATCCCCGCCGCGGTGCACTGCCGCCTCGGCTGCCACGTCGCCCGTCACATCCACCGCTCTCGGCGGCCACCACCGCCCGGGGTGAGTCTCGGGAATGACCCTCGCCGCCCTCCACCTTCCGCCCTCTCCGTTTCCGCCCGGTTCGGGCGCCTTGGCCCCCTTACCGCACTGCCGAAAGGTGGACAAAGAGCGGGCTGGGGCAGCAGCGTCGTACGGGACGGAAGAGCCGGGTAGCGAGCGTGGCCACGAGAAAAGGCGATGCCATGTCCGGGTACCGGTGCCTACCGCCGGGAGGGAAGAGCGCGCGCGGGTCGCGAATTTATACCGGGACCGCATGGCGGGCCCCGCCCCCTGCCAGTACTCATTGGCTGTTGCAACAGTTCATTAGCTGTCCGCTTGGCCTGCTCTAACTAAAGCAGCCAATCAGCTGTCTTTATTTAACGTAGGCGCACTACAGTAAGGGGTCGCTCATGATTGGAGGAAGTGGTGCCGGAGCAAAGCCCTGGAAGGCCCGAACACGATGACCGTCGGCTGTGATTGGATGAGGGAGGCAAGCCCCTGCCTGACGCAGCTGGAAGTGTCACGGAAGCCAGGCCACCACCGCCGAGATTTCATTCATTCATTCATCGAACACTTATCCAAGCGCCTGCTCGGAATACCAACTAATAAATGCGGAGGAATGATGGGGATAGAAAACCACCACTTTTCATAGTAACAACTGATTCAGGCAAGAATTAACAATGTGCCAAAATAACCGGGCGAAAGTTCGATGAGGAAGAGGATATTTACATATAAGGTTACCACATTTTCTTTTTCTTCCTGGTTTATTACTTATACTGAATTACAAAAAATGACCAGACATAGTTTGATGTAGCAAATAAAGATAGAGGATGCGCAGTTAAAACGGAATTTACGATAATAATTTGGGAAGTCATCCTAAAAATATATGTTGTTGCTGTTGTTGTTGTTATGTGCCATCGAGTCGTTTGCGACTCATAGCGACCCTATGTCAACAGCCCTAAACTCTGTTCTGTCCTGTGCCAATCTCATTGTCTCCGACACACTCATCCCGATTACCCCAGTCACCGAATCAATTCATCTCCTAGAGGGCCTTCCCTTCCTGCACCTGCCCTCCACCCTCCCAAGCATGATGTCCTTCTCCAAGAAATGGTCTCTCCTTACAACATGACCAAAGTATGTGAGACAAGCCTCAGAATCCTTGCCTCCAAGGAGCAGCCTGGTTTAACCCTCTCTAGGACGAATCTGTTTGTTTTCTTAGCAGTCCATGGTACCCTCAATACTCTTCTCCAACATCAGAGCTCAAAGGCATCACTTCTCCTTCTATCCTCCCTAGTCATTGTCCAACTCTCTGACGCATAACAAGTGGTTGCAAAGACCATGGCCTGTATCAGACACACCTTAGTCTCTAGAGAGACACCATTGCTCTTCAGTACTTTAGAGAGGTCCCTAATAGCAGACTTTGCCATCACAATATGTCTTTTAATTTCGTTGCTGCTGGTGCGAAGAGTGTTGGTTGTGGAGCCCAGCAGACTAAAGCTGTGAACAATCTCAATCTTTTCACCATCCATCCTGATGCTCTTTATTTATTACCTTGTTTTTGTTGTGTATACCTTTGAGTAGCACCGATCCATAGCTGATTCCTCTGGCGGGTTTTCAGAGGTAGTTAATCACTCGAATGGAGATTGCGTATCCTTCCCCCCAGCGGAGCAGCCAGTGGGATTCTTCAGGATTGCAGCGCATCTTCTAGACCACCACAGCTCCCTATGTATTATCTTTATTGATCTGAAATTGAAATTCAACCGAAAATCTTTTCTTTTATCTAGCAATTGTAATTATATAGTAAGCATTTCGTGTGCCATTTATTTGCAGCAGGCAAAGTTGTGTTATCTGTCTGCATAGCACAAATTGTTGATGAGTCTTCCTCCAATCCTGATGCCATATCTTTTTCCATATGGCCCAACGTCTTGGATTCGTTGCTCAGCACACAGATTGTATAGGGGTAGGGTTGGGACACAACTCCGGTGCGCAGCTTTTCTGATTTTAAACCATGCATTATCCCTTTTTCTACCAAGATAACTGCTTCTTGGTTTATAGTTTGTGCATGAGCACAATTAAGAATTCTGGAATTCCCATTCCTCTCAATAGTATCCATAATTTAGTATGTCCCAAACAGTCATATACCTTCGTACAGTCAATAAAACACAACTAAATATCTCTCTCTGGTATTCTCTTTCAGCAATAATCTCCATCTTGCCATGACTTCTGGATCCTGCCTGAATGTCTGGAAGTTCCCTGTTGATGTACTGCTCCAGACTTAAGTAATCTTTAGCAAGATTTTACTTTCATGTGATAATTGTTTAATAATTTATGCATTCTTTTGGATAACTTCTTTTTTTATGGAATGAACCCAAATATATTTCTCTTCCAGAAGAGTGGTCAGGTCACTGTCTTCCAAATTCTTAGCATAGTTGAATGAGTGCATCCAGGGCCTCATTGATTTATTTAAATGCCAATATTCTATCAGCTTCTAGACCCTTCTTTTTGCCAATGCCTTCAGTGCAACCTGGGATTTTTTTTCTTCTGTACCATTGGTTCTTAGTTGTTTGCAACTTCCTGAAATGGTTCAGGGTTGATCAATTCTTTTTGATACATTGACTATGGATTCCTCCCACCTTCTTTTGATGCTTCCTGCATCATTCAAGATTTTGCCCATAGACTCACTCAGTATTGCAACTCAAGGTTTGAATTTATTTTTTTCAGTTCTTTAAACTTGAGAATTGATGAATGTATTCTTCCTTTTTGGTTTTATAACTCTCTGTCTTTGCACATATTGTTATAGTACTTTGCTTCCCAAGCTGTCTTTTAAATCTGTTCAGCTCTCTTCATCATTTCCTCCTGAGCTTCTCTCAAGATTTACAATAAGTTTGAATCTCTTCTAACATGGATTTTGGTCCTTTTCTTTCTCCCCTTTCTTTTTAATGACCTTTTGCTTTCTCCATAGATAATGTCTCTAATGTCATCCTACTACTCCTCTAGGTTTTGGTCACTAATGTTCAATGCTTCAAATCTATTTTTGAGATGGCTTCTAAATTAAGATGACGTATACTTAAGGTTGTATTATTGTTCTCTTAGACTTGGTTTCATTTTCTTCATCTTAAATTTTAATTTGCATATGGGCAATTAATGAACTCTTCTGTAGTTACTCCTGGCCTTATTCTCACCGATGATACTGAGCATCTCCTCTCTTTCTCGCTACATACATAGTCAATTTTATTTCTACAGATTCCATCTGGTGAGTTCCAAGTGTAACATTGCTGTTTATGTTGTTTTTTTAAAAAGTATTTGCAGTGAATAAGTCATTGATCAGACAATATTCTTTCATGTGTCCTCTGGCCTCATTTCTACCACCAAGGCCATATTCTCCAATACCAATTCTTTGCTTCCAACTTTTGGTTCCAATATCTCGTTATTGTTAATGCATTTTTAGTTCAGGTTAGATCAGTATCCGACTGCAGAAATGGATAGAAATTTTCATCCTTGGTTTTAGTGGCTAGTGGGTAAATGTGAATGATCATTATACTAACACGCCTTATTGTAAATGTATGGATAGTGTCCTATCACTGACAGTGTCATACTTGAGGACAGACCTTGAAATGTCCTTGTGGATGATGAATGTGACACTATTCCTCTTTAATTTGTCTTTCTCAGCTTAGCAGACCATGACTGTCTGATTCAAAATAGCTAATAGAAGTCCACTTCAGTCACAAAAGGCTAGGATGTTGATTTTTGTGTTCCAATTAATTTTATCATTATTCATTTTAATTTTTTAAAATTTTTTAAATTTTATTGTTTTTGTGTGAGTGTACCGTCAAATCAGATCTGACTGGTACAGGAGGAGATTATCCCTCCTTCCTTGGCAGAGCATCTGGTGGATTCGAACTGTGCACCTCTGGGATTGTAGTTGCAGCTCCTTCATTATTCATTTTAATGAATGTTTACAGAGACTTATGGTTTCCATTCATTCACTGTTGCATTTTTCTCCCTGCCCACCCCTCCCCGTCAATTCGCTCTTCTCTTTGAAAAGTAAAAGGAAAATTCTTTCATTGTTATACAATCCCTCCCCCCAAGTCCACTCCACTATGCAGCCTTCGTTCTGGACTCCTGTCATGACAATAATACCTAACCATATATCACTTCTAAACCGTTCTCTCCCTCATCTGTTTCAAAGCAGTATACATTATTTATCTCATCTTTCTCAGTCTCCCCCCAACCCTGATGTCAGTCCCATTTTACAACAGTGGCACTATGCAATATTTGTCCTTTTGTGCTGAGATATTTCACTCAGCATAATGTCCTCCAGGGTCACCCACTTTGTATAATATTTCATGAATTCTTTGTTTTTCAATGCAGCATAGTATTCCATTGTGTGAATATACCACAGCTTCTCTAGCCATTCGTTTGTTGATGGACACTTAGGTTGTTTCCAACTCTTTGCTATTGCAAACAAAGCTGCGATAAACATGGGTGTGCATGTATCTGCTTGGGTGGTGGTTATGGTGTCTTTAGGGTATATTCCCAGTAATGGAATTGCTGGGAAAAATGGTATTTCTATTTGCAACTTTTTGAGAAAGAGCCATACAGTCTTCCAGAGTGGTTGTACCATTTTACACTCCCACCAACAGTGAATAAGGGTTCCAGCGTCTCCGCAACCTCACCACCATTTGTTTGCTACTCTGTTAAATTTTGCTATTCTGACTGGGGTGCGACGGTATCTCATAGTTGTTTTGAGATCCATTTAATTTTTTACAACTTCCAGTTTTCCTTGATTCATACTCCCTGCATTCCATCTACATTCTGGTTATTAACGAGTGTTTGCAGCTGTTTCGCCTGTGAATTGTGCCGCATCAGCATTTGGCTGAAAGCTTGACTCCATCCCTGTCATTCAGGCTGACTTTATTTGAGGAGGTGCCTCTTTACCACCCAGATTCGAACGTGAGAGCTCCTCTTCTAGCAGTCTCTCCGACAGTGTTCTGTGGCTGTTCCCAGGATTTTCAGTCCTATTAACTTCAGAAGTGGCTGGCCAGTCCTGCTTCTTGGTCTTACTGTGGAAGCTCCACTGAAACCTGTCCACCACAGGGTGACCCTCCTGGTGGTGTTGGGTCCCGGCTTCCAGCATCACCATAATTCATCACCTGGATCCGAGGACCCAGTCGCAGAGCAGCAAGGGCCCTGGGAGGGTCAGTTGTTGTTAGAATTGGGAGAAGCAGGTGAGCTCTGGGGGCCTAGTGGCAAGAAGCAGTTTGAATCCACCAGATGCTCTGCTGGAGAAGGAAGGGCAATCTCCTCCTGTACCAGTCAGATCTGATTTGATGGTACACACACAAAAATAATAAGATAAAATTAAAATTTTTTTTTAAAAAATTGGGAAAAGTAGAAGCGAGAGTGCAGGGCCATGTCTGAGCTCATGGAAATGGGTTTTATACTGTAGTTGTTTATGGGGCTGTTCCCCCCCTTGTGGAGTTACTGGGGAGCAAATGTGGCTGTCCCTACTCTACCCAGACTTTTTTTTTTCATTTTAAATTGTTTTAATGAAAGTTTACAGAGACTTTGGATTTCCATTCTGTCATTGCTGCACTTTTCTCCCTGACCACCCCACACTCCCCCAACACTCTTTTTAGGACCTCTTCACTTTTTCAAGACACAGGAAAATAATTTTTGAGCTGGCCTTTCAAAAGAAAGGGAAGAACTTAATAACTTTCAGTTCAGAAGACTAATGATAATGATAGCTAACACATAGTTGGCACTGTGCTCAGTGGCTTGCATGTGTTATCGAATGCTCTCTGTTCCTCATGTAACAGTATGTAATAGTAATATAAAAATAGTAATATAAAAATAATGCACATTATTCCTGTTTTGCACACAAGGCTGCAAAGGTTAATGCTGTGGGGCCATTGCGGGCCAGGGGAAGAGTTAGGAAGCTGTTAGCTTCTGTCAAAGCAGCCTCCTTGGCTGAACACTCACCACCACACCTTCTTCTGTGGGATTTTCTAGGGCTCAGACAAAGCTTCCAGGTGGCAGCTGTTTGCACATGCGCACACACAAATGCACGCAGGGGAGCCCTGGTAGCCTGGTTTGTGCACATGCGTACACACACACACGTAGGGGAGCTCTGGTAACCTGGTTTGTGCACATGCGTACACACACACACACACACACACGTAGGGGAGCTCTGGTAGCCTGGTGACAAGGAGTCACAAGGCCATTAGCTGAGAGTTCGAGAGCTGCGACTCACCAGCTGTTCTGTGAAGGTAGGTGAGGCATTCAGCTTCCATTAAGATTGCTGCTGTTGGCGAGCTCTGGTGGCCTAGTGGCAAGAAGCTGCACTGCAATCTCAGAGGTACACAGTTCAAATCCACCAGATGCTCTGCTGGAGAAGGAGGAACAATCTCCTCCTGTATCAGTCAGATCTGATTTGACAGTACACACAAAAAATAATGAAATAAAATAAATTTTTAAAAAAAGATTGCTGCTGTTGTTGTTAGGTGCTGTCAGCTGACCACAGCTCACAGCGACCCTGTGGACAACAGATCTGAACTTTCCTTCTTCTGTGCCGTGCCCACATTTCTGACAGGACTGACCCCACCGTTACGGTCACTGCGTCAGTCCTTGGTGTTCTCACGGTCTTCCTCTCTTTCTCTCACCCTCCCTCGTTCCCAAGAACTAGTCCCCCTTGGCAACACACTCAAAGCATGAGGTGAAGTCTTACCATCAAGATCCGAGCCTTGGAAACAGTACGGGACAGTTCCATGCTGCCAGTCAGAACAGATTCAGTGGCAGGTGGTACTGGGGTGGTTATACAATTTAACTATATGCTGTGTAGGTCTTCCTTGCAATTACCAGTTTGTAATTAACCATCCACTTGTGTGATTGTTTAATATTCACCTTCTTCACCTGAATGTAAATTCTGTAAGGGCAGAAGCTATATATTCCATTTTATTCATTGATGTTTATGGTTGACTATGTTGTTGTTATGTGCCATCGAGTCGCCTGCAACTCATAGTGACCCTATGTACAACAGCCCTAAACTCTATATCTTGCCAACCTTATTGTCTCTGACACACCTATCCCCATTACCCCAGTGATGGAAAAAAATCCATATCATCAAGGGTCTTTCTCTCCTGCACCGACCCTCCACCGTCCCAAGCATGACATCCCTCTCCAAGGACCGGTCCTGCCTTGCAACATGTCAAAAGTATGTCAGACGGATCTTCAGAATCCTTGCTTCCAAGGAGCAGCCTGGCTTCACCCTCTCCAGGACGAACTTGTTTGTTCTCATAGCAGTCCATGGTATATTCAATATTAAAAAATGACATAGATTGGACTGCTGAGATAATATTTGAAAAGGAGTCTATATATACATAGTAAAGATGGAGATGTCTACAGGACTTCTTTGCTAAGCATTTTCGCTATAATAACAAAATCGAGATTCCTGTAAAATATCAAAACTGGGTCTTGGGGAGGGGCAGTTACGTTAGTGTCCCCGTGTCTGAGTATCTAAGGTTTATCATTCAGCTAGCTTCTCTAGCCAATGATTAGCTGTTTACTTTGTGCTGAAGTCATTATTGCATTAATGAAAGAAGCTTAGATGGGATACAAGGCCCACGCTATTACAGGGTTATATAAGCTGACGGGACCTCAGTGCCAAGCCTCCTTTTCTTTTGAGAAGGCTCACTTGCCTGAGACATAGCTGCCAGCTGCTCACCATTCTCTACCCCACCAGCCTGCATCGCCCATCCAGTCGTGCCATAACCGACAGGCTTCAGGGTCCTGGCCCATTGCTCATCAGTGCCTCCAAAACCAGCCTGTTACCGATGGTCATGTGAGTCCTTCCCCTAATGGGTCTGAGTCTCTGGGAGACCTTCTAGCGAATCATCAACCCAAGGATACATAAAGGAGCTAGGAAACCAAGAAAAGGAAGAGCTAGTGATGTGAGAAATCATGGACTTATATGTAAGGGCCAAGCATTTGGGACCATGTTGACCTGAGACATCTTATCGTCTGCTATTACTCTTAGCAGGACAAATTATGAAAATATCGCATCTCTCCTCACCCACCTGTGACAGAGACTCGTCAGCAGGGACCCTGCTGGAATCAAAATGGCAAAGTGATGGAGGTTTTATGGTCAAGCTGCAGCTCTGCAAATCACGAGGGGTTTGTATGGAATGAAAGTGCAAGGCTGCAGATCCTGCCGGAACGGGAAAATGCACAATGAATGGGACTGGGCGAGGGAGGGGACAGGGCCCGAGGGTGCAGACAGGGTGGCGCTGGCAGCTTCGTAATTTCTGCTTTCAGCATCTGCTGTATCCAGATGGCGTGCGGGGATTTCTCTGGTGAGTGAGCCACAGAGGAGGAAATAAAACTCCCCGATCTTTGTCCATCAGAGGCGATCTGGTGGGGAACAAGTTGCCCTGCAGCGATTCCCGGCTCTCTTTTATACATACACACACCCTCCCCGTCTCTGGGTTTATCCCCAAAGGAAATGTTAAGTACTGACGTCTTGCTGGAAGATCTTCTTACTTTTGATACCCAAGTGAACTATAGTGTGCTAGGCTGGCTGCTATATTTTTACAACTTAGAAGGAAAGAGGTAAAATATCACATTAAGAATTTTAAAGTTGCTGTCATGTTTAAATAATATTCTTTTTGGCCATGTTGTGTTCAATGAAAGAGCCTTTTAAAACTAATTCCACTCAGGTTTTTTGTTTTATTTAGATGTTCATGTTTGTACTGGTTTTTCACACGTTTATACCCGCTCACTCCTCTTGTTTGTACAAGGTAGGTTTACAGTAAAAATGGAACCATAATTACACAAGAAGCAACCCTGGTGGTCTAACAGTTAAACTCCCAACTGCTAACCAAAAGGTCATTAGTTCAAAACTACTCACCACTTTTCAGGAGAACCGTGTGGCTGGCTGGCTGCTTCTGTGAAGATGTAGAGCCTGTGAATCCTTCCAGGCTGTGCCCTGCTGTGGATCAGAAGAGACCTGAGGGCACTCGGTTTGGTTTGGTTTATAATTATACTTTGTAAGAAGCAGCTCAACAACAATAACAAGGATATAGGTAAAGCGTTATCAAAGTTTGTGAGGGGAAGGTGGGTTTTTTTGGGTGGGCCCCAAAGGGCAGGGTAGGATGTGGATGCTGGTTATTCCAACCTGAAGGAATCCTGAGAGGCCTGGGCTCCAGAAGGTCTGAGGCTTCGTGGCAAACAGGAAGGCACTCTTTAACACAGCTCTGGACAATTATTATTGCTAGGAATAAGTTAATGGCAAGTCATTAAAAAAAACTCTTAGATTGACAGAATTTTCATTTCCTAAAATGAAACTGTTGTTGTTGTGTACCACAGAGTTGGAACCACAGCTGGCCCATAGCGGGTTTTCAGAGGCAGTTAATCACATGGGAAGAGATTACCCATCCTTCTCTCACAGAGCAGTTGGTGGCCTCGAACCGTGTGCCTTTGGGATTGCAACACAGCTTCTTGCCACAGCCACAAGAACTCCAGAATGAAACCATTTTCGTTTTACTGACAACACTGTATTGAGTATCATTTATTCCACTATCAAACTCCTTACTGACTGGAAATCCCCCCCAACTGAAGCCTATGTCTGTTGTCACTCAGCAAGGATTTAATGGGCCTAGGCACAAGCAAACACATAAATATGTCTCTTCCCTTCAAGGAATTCACAGTCTGGTCAAAGAGAAAGTGTGAATAGGTCTGATGGGAAGAATGGCCTAATGGCCAGAAGCTACGCTGCAATTCGAAGGCTCACAGTTCAGAAGGCTCACAGGAGGGTCAGAGATGGGTCAGTACCAACTCTTTGGTACACACCACCACCAATAAAACCTGGGTAAAGCAGACAGTGGCCTGCGTATCTGGTTGTGGCTCCTGCCTTCTCTGTGCCCCTGCTTCCACATTACAGAAAAAGCCAAGTGACAGTGAAAACAAAGAGGTTCTTGACAAATAAAATCAGCACAATGCAATGAGGAACCTGGTGGTGTGAGGCAGACCGAGCAGAAAGGGAATGTCAGAGAAACACATCCAGGTATGACCCTCATCCACATTGGAAAATGTGCAAGGAATTTAGAAACAAAGACACCGGTGACCGTGTGTGGGTTAGGGGAGTAGGGGGCAGAATTCAGGTGGACATGTGGCAAGAAACAAAAAGATTGTAATGTCATGGAGATTGAGCAAAAAGACCCTCATTGGACCAGACCCCACCATGAGCCTGAGGTAACATCAAGGCAACCTTTAAAAAATTTGGTGCAGATGCCTGCCTGATGAAAAGGTGCTCAATATCAAACCTACAATGTGATGTTGTTGTTAGGTGACATAGAGTGGGCTGCTCATAGCGACTGTGTGAACACACATCTGAACCCTGTTCTATCCGGTGCCATCCTCACAATCTCTGACACACTCAAGGCCATTGCCGCAGTCACCTGGTCAACCCACCTGGTCAAGTCTTCCTCTCCTTCGCCAACCCTCCATCTTCCCAAGCATTATGTCCTTCTCCAACAAATAACCTCTCCTAGCAACATGCCCAAAGTTATGTGAGAGGAAGCTTCATCATCTTTGCCTTCAAGGAGCAACTCTGACTTCACCTTCTCCAAGACATATGTTTGTTCTTTTGGCTGTCCATGTCAGTGCTCTTCTCCAGCAACACAGCTCAAAAGCATCAATTCTTGTCACCCTCAGATGCATAGCAAGTGATATGAAAGACTGTGGCCTGAATGAGTCTCACTTTAGTCCTCAAAATGTCATCATTACGCCTCAATAATTGAAGTCTCTAACTGCAGACTTCCAGTGCAATAATACATCTCCTGATTTCCTGACTGCTGGTACCAAAGGTGTGGATCCAAGTAAGAGGAAGTTGTTGACAGTGTCAATCTTTTTTCCATCTGTCATGATGTTGCCTATCTGTCCAGCGGTAAGAATATTGCGATTACAATTGAACTAAACTTTTTAAAATTTCAGGGATTGATCAAATGTAATAAAACCAAATGCTGTAAAGCAAAATGTATATAAATGATTGCATAAAGACCAGTTTAAAAGATTTCAGAGAAGGACAGTGCTGAAAAGGAAACCAGCAACAACAGTCAATGGTCCACAACGCAAAGGGTCCTAAACCGAGGACAGCAGCATGAAGCACGCGGGCAAAGAGCGGGAAATCCCGGCTTGGAGGCTGCTGACTGGCTGAGCCCTTAGAAGGTGAGGCTGCTGATTGGCTGAGCTCTTAAAGGGGTTGAGCTGCTGACTGGCTTAGCCCTTAGAGGGAAAGGCTGCTGACTGGCTGAGCCCTTAGGGACCGAGGCTGCTGACTGGCCGAGCTCTAGGAGGGGGCGTGGCTAAAGCCAAGTCTCGTTCCTCTCGGCGGGCGGGGTGGGGAAATCCCGCCGCTCGCGAGATCTGGCTGGTTCCGCATTTTGCACTGGGGAAGTGGGGGGCGGCGGGCGCGGTGTCTTCGCGGGCTGGATCGGGCTCGCGCGGCCGCTCGGGCTTCCGCTGACCGCCGCCTAAGTCCGGCCGCTTCCTCGCCGGCCCGCGCCGACTCCGAGTGCTGCCTGCGGCGGGGGGCAGCGTCCCCTCAGCTCCCCCGGGAGGACCGAAGATGAGCTTCCTCTTGTAAGTGGGGGCGCCGGGCCCAGGGCGGGCGGGCCGGGCCGAGACGGGGGCGCTGGCCGCCGCTGGGACCCGCCGGAGGGCCGGGGCGAGGGCGAGGCGGCCAGGGCCGCGCGGGAAAGGCCGCGGGAAGCGGGAGGGGGGCCCCAGGAACTCGGGGCGGCGGCGCCCCAAACTTTTCCGCCTGAGCGCCGTGGGGGCGGGGCGGGGCCCGGGTTCTCGGCGACGGCGGGTGGTCAGCATCCTCGCGCGTCCCCTTCTCGTCCCCCCGCCATCAGGCCTGGGTCACACCTGCACGGAAGGGTCCCCTGGAAAATGGGGGGGGCGCCCCGTATGGAGCGGCTGGGGGTGGAGGCGGGCCGGCCGCTGGACCCCGCTGTCCAGTTCCGCGTCTGTCCACGCGCCGCTCGGCGCCTCTGGATAAGCTGGCCACTTCTCCTTTTCTTGGTAGGAAATGCGTGACCATGAGTCGGGGTCCCCCCCGGGACAGAGGGGGTGTAGTGACGAGGGTGTCTGTTGACATGGACAGGGAAGAGAGTGTTGCTGTCCACTCAGCACTGGCCCGTCGTTGACCCGAGTTTTCAGACGCTTTAGCTTTTCCCCTGCAGAAGAGCTGGTGGATTCGAACCTCTGTCTTTGGGGTTGGCAGCCTAGGGGGACATTCCCATGCTCGGACAGGCAGGAGGTCATCGCTGGCTCCTGCGTGGATGTTTGGACGGCCAGCCGGGGTCAGTGGTCTGGGGGCTTCGTGCAGTGGTCAGCTGGCTGGACTGTTGAGGGACAGAGAGCTCACGATGGGCCCTGAACGGAAACAAGAGTCCAGTCTGCATCACCGAGATCGGAGAGAGACTTCTGTGAGGTGGGAGTGGACAGCTGTGGACATTGCCTGGTGATGCTTCTGCAGAGTCCGGTTTGCGAGGCATCTCCTTGGCCCCTGATGGGTTACTCCCAGCGGTCACTCCTGGCCTCATAGTGTTACTTAAGCATGCATCATGTAGGGTGTCATGTGCATTAGAGTAATAGAATGTAGGGAGTATGAATGCATTACGGGTTGTGTAATCTGGTGGCCTCATCGGTAGGGAGTAGGACTGCCAATCAGAGGGCACTTGGTTCGAATCCACCAGCTGCTTGCAGGAGCAAGAAGTGCTGTGTGGTGTGGAGCCTCTGAAGACCCACCAGAGGCTCAGCTCTAGCTCCATGGTGCCTAACAACATGCAATAAATGCCCATATAGTTACAATTCACATACTTGTCTTTTAAAGAATTTTATTTTCAGTGTTTCATCAAATTACTCCCCCCCCCCCCCCGGGTTTATTGACCTAGTTATTGTGAGAAATGTGAGTTCTTTTTGTATTCTATGACTCTGGTGGCTTGGGGGCAAGAACTTGCATTGCAATCCCAAAGGCATGTGGTTCAGATGCACCTGCTGCTGCTTGGAAGAAGGCTAGGCAGGCCGACTCCTCCCCTGTGACTTTATCATCTCTGAACACCTACCTGCTGGAGGGGCAGTTGTGGGTCGCTTCCAATCCAACTCTGTCCAAACTGCATTTTCCTCCTCTAGGTTGTCTTCTTACGGGTAGAGTTTCCGTAGTGTCAGGGAGCTCTGGTGGAAAGGAGTTACACTGCCATCCCAAAGGCACGGGGTTCCAGTCCAGCCAGAGAAAAGGGGCTGTCTGCTCCTGTGTGATTTCCTGTGAACGAGCTGGCACATAACGCTTCTTTTAAATTGTTCTCTTGAGGCCGTGGTTTCCTTAGGCTTACATGACAAGAGCTCCGTGTGATTTAGATTTTAGTTACAGTTTCATGCCAGTAAAACTAATTTGGCACCTACCTCCCCCATTCACTTTTTCTTTTTTTTTTCTTTTTTAATTTTATTATTTTGTGTGTGTGTACCGTCAAATCAGATCTGACTGGTACAGGAGGAGATTGTTCCTCCTTCCCCGGCAGAGCATCTGGTGGATTCGAGCCATGCACCTCTGGGATTGTAGTTGCAGCTCCTTGCCACTAGGCCACCAGAGCTCCCCACCATTCACTTTTTCTTTTCCTATCATGAGTTTAAAGGTTTGTTTGCACTATTCACTTTTGGACCAAAATGTTGTCTTGTGATCATCTGCCCCTTATGCTACAAGCTCTAAGCATACTGAATTTTTTGTAACAGTTTTATTAAGGTATAATTCATATACTATAAAGCTCATCCTTTAAAATATACTACTCAGTGGTTTTTATATTTTCATAGAGTTGTACAACTCACTCTCTGGTTCGTTTTTCATCACCCATCAGAAATCTTGTACATTTTAGCAGCTGATCCCCATTTCCCTGGAAGTAGATTGTAGTCTCCTATTTCTATGGCTTTGCCTAATCTGGTCATTTCTGTCCTCTCGTCATAATCTTGCACATACCTAGCATAGTGTTGTAGCGCATGTCAGTACTTCATTACTTTTTACAGATGAGGGCTGTTCCCTTGTGGCTGTGCCACGTTTGCATATTCTTCCATCGGTTGGCGGATACTTGGGCTGCTGTTAACATCCATGTGCAGGTTCTCTTGAGTGCGGCACGTGGCTTCCACCAGCTGACAGCCAGCCCCTGGCTGAGGCTTTGTTTGCTGGTAGGTTTGGGCTGTAGACCTCAGAGTAGAATGGCTGGTGTTTAACCTTTTGAGGTGCTGCCACGTGGTTTTCCACATTAAGTTTGCCACTTCTCATTCCTGCCAGTAGTTGGCCAAAGCTCTCTGTGTTTCCACATTATTGTCATTTTTATTAAAACTACCCCAATGAAGCTGTTATTTACTGTGCCTTTGATGTATATCTTTTTAAAGACTAATAATATTCACAGTCTTTTCATGTGTTTATTTTTGTTACTACACCTTCTTTGGAGAAATGCCTATTCAAATCTAATGCCTGTTAAAAAATTTTTTAGAGCAGCTTTAGGTTTATAGAAGAATTGGGCAGATGGCAGAAAGAGCGCCTGTGTGTGCCTCTGCCTGCCGCGGTTCTCCTGTAGTTATGGCCTTGGCGCTAGTGCGGAGCATTTGTTACAGCCCGCAGCCTGTGATCCAGTAGTAGTTTATTAACTTAGCGAGCGCTAATGAGACCTAGCAGGTAAAGACTTGTGCTGCCAACTCAAAGGCAGGAAGTTCGAATCCACCATCTGCTGCTCAGGAGAAAGATTGAGTGTCTCCTCCTGTGCCATTTACAGCCCCTGAAAACCCACTGGAGGGTCAGCTGTGGGTCAGTTCAGACTCCACAGCACATGACAGCTGCAGCATCATTAACCTAACAGCCATAGTTCAGGTTCAGTTCACCCTGTACATGGTACAGTCCTGAGAGCCTGTGCCTGGTGTCACATATCCACTGTAGAGTATCATTCATGCCTTTAACATCTCCTGTGCTGTGTGTCCATCCTTCTTGACCTTGCCCTCAGCCTGTGACAAGCACTGATATTTTGAACGAATGCTTTTCTTTTCTAGAATGTCTTGTAATTGGAGTTGTATAGTGTATGGTTTTTCCCTGGCTTCTCACATAGCACTGTGCGCTTAAGGCTCCCCTTGTCTTTGGCATTTGATAGGGCATATTTTTTTGTCACCATGTGATAGATACTCCATTGAATGGACGTACCACAAGCTTTGGCCGTTCCCCTGTTGAAGGTCTTTGTGGTTGCTTGCAGTTTGGGGCAGTTATTACTGCTGGAAACATTTGTTTGCAGGGCTTTTTGTGAATACAAGTTTTCTGACTGTTGTGGTAAACTGTGCTCTTGGTGAAAGGATAGAGTAGGATGGTGAGCAGAAGAGTGAATCCAGAAATAAATCCATGCAAACTCAGTTCACTGATCTTTGACAAAGGCACTCAGGCAGTTCAATGGAGAAAGGATACTTTTCCAGCAGTGGTGCCAGTGTAACTGGACACCGCATGCAGAAAAGTGACGCAACAGCCTTCACAGCTTTCAGAACTTGGGAAGGTTACCTCAGAGTGGATATAATATATAATACCTGAATATTAAAGGGAAATCCCCGCAGCATCTCGCCGGTAATGTAGGAGAAGATCACGGGGCCTGGGGGGGTGGCAGTGAGTTTTTAGACACAACACCAAAAACACGACCCAGGAAAGAACTGGTCAGGTGACCTTTGCTGGAATGAACTGTATTTCTGTGAGAGGCCCTGCTCACAGAATGAAAAGCGACAGCACAGACTGTTTGAGGATGTTTGTGAGGTTCCTTATCTGTTAAGGAACTGGTGTCCAAAATGTACAAAGGATTCAAAAATCCAACCATGAGAAAATTTTCCTGATGGACCACAGCTTGCCAGATGTTTTGATGTAGAAGACTGGACTTTGGAGTTTGAGCACTTTGTTCCTCTTAGGGGCTGTGTGACCTGAAGATTCCAGCCCAGAGTGACCCAGGGTGGAGCTGCCTCTGCTGGAGGAGTTCACAGAACAGCGGCCAGTTTCTCACCACAGCTTGTCCCATAGCGCCTGAGTGAGCGCTTAACCGTTGTGTTCCCAGGCCTGCTCGAGAACCTTGTGATTGAGAACCTTGTGATGGCTCGTGCCAATTCTCCTTCCTCCCACTGCCTGTTTGTGGGGGTGGAAATGAAGGCGGTTGGGTGGGCGTAGACTCGAGGCTTCTGTTCTTCTAGGGGAAGTCCTCTTTCTGTTAGAACAGACAGCTTCATGATGCACAGGGATCTCTGACGGTCCCTGCGAGACATGCTGCAGCCTCAGAGCCTATGTGGTTCTCTGGGGGTTCGAATCCACCAGTGCTTGCTTAGGAGGAAGGTGGACAATTTATGTTCTCGAGGCCCATATGGGGTTGGTTTGAGTAAGAACCAAGTTGGAACCAAGGCACCAATAGTGAGTTGAGTTGTTGGGTTTATGTGGCATAGAAAAATTGGCCTTTTTTTTTTTAAATCAGAGTGCTAATCTTGCTTTTATGTGTAGGGAAAAATTCACAGATGTTCGTTTATTATGGTCTTCCCCACCCCCGATCTTGACATTTTTTCAGGAAGTATTTTACAGAATCATTTCCATGCCTTTAATAATAATGATGCTTTTCTGCTTGTCATCCTAAAGCCTGATGTAATTGTCCCCTAACAGCAGCAGCCGCTCTTCCAAGACCTTCAAGCCAAAGAAGAACATCCCGGAAGGCTCTCACCAATACGAGCTCCTGAAGCACGCAGAGGCCACGCTGGGCAGCGGGAACCTGAGGCAGGCCGTCATGCTGCCCGAGGGGGAGGACCTCAACGAGTGGATTGCCGTTAACAGTCAGTGTCCTCATTGCCAGTTTTTCCGGTTACATGAGGATTGTGCTTTTATTTGTTGTTACGAATATTCTCTTACAGGTCTTTCTGTTGCAGTACAACAGATTGTAAACAAAGGCATAAGCACAAGTATTTCCGACACTGTATTTCTCTTCAGGGATCTTGATGGTCGCTTGTGTTGTTGAGGAGAGGGCCCCCAGAGGTAATCTGAGGCGGCTGAGCTCAGTCAAATGAAAGATTGATAGGCACACAGATCCTGGCTGTGGCCGACTGTGACGTGTACTGTGGAGCCCACCTGTTCCTACAGCCTCCCACTCCCCCACCCCACCCCCACTCCAGTGCCAGCGGCTCTCCTCTGCCTGCATGAACACAGAGAAGTCAGCCGCTCCCTCTCCCGGGATCACGGATTTGCTGATGGGTAACGCAGAGACCTGTAAAGAGATGAAATTTGTTAAAAACTTCTTAATGGAAATTTTTTAAAGTACATAAGTATACTCGGCTATCCCCCACGGACTTTCAAAAGAACAAAGAGGTCAGTCCTGGAGGAAGCGCAGCCAGGCTGCTCCTTAAAGGCGAGGACAGGGAAACTTCATCTCTCACGCTGGGCATGTTGTGCAGGGGCCGGTCCTTGGAGGAGGACATCATGCTGGGTGAAGGGTGAGAGAGAGAGAGGATGGTGAATTGATGCAGTGGCTACAACAATGGGTGTATTACCAGAACTGGGGTGAGTGGTGCGAGATACGGCAGGGTTCAGCTCCGGTGTTCTCAGGGTCACTGTGAGTCGTCATGGACTCGATGGCACCGACCAGCACACAAGCAGAAGCAGAGATGCTCGTAATGAATAGCCCTGTGTCCACTGCAACAGCTACCAGTTTGTGGCTGATCATGGTTCTTTTACATCGTGCCTTGATTGTTTAGAAGCCTCTTGTAGACTTGCTAAATTTTAGCTATCAGTATTTCTGAAGTGTGTCCCAAAGACAAGAAGACCTCCCTAGTGATGAGGATACCATCCTTTGTTACCGTTCTCAACATGCAGTTAGTGTTCACACTTCCTTGATTGTCCTGTAATGGGGTTTTTTTTCTGTTTTCTTTGATTGACTCAAGTCAGGATCCACACCGACTGGCGTATTATACATTTCTTGAGTTTATTTTAATCCACTGGGGTTTTTTCCCTCCTTGCTGTCTTTTTTTCTCGTCGTTCTGTTGTTGTTTTTATTATTGTTGAAGAAGCCTGGTCGTTTGTCGTACAGATTGGCTGCCCCAGCACAGGTGTTCTGTTCCTCTGCATACTTGTTGTGTGTGCAGTTCTAGAGCAGCACTGTGGAACCTTCTAGGGTGAATGTGTGTTTTCTCTGTCTAGCTGTGGCTGCCCAGCACTTGAAATGCGCCTGGGGTGACTGGTTAGTAAGTGAAATCAAGTGTGCATAGTCCTGTGGCTGGTGGCTCCTCTGTGGCACCGGCAGCTCTGCAGCCTTGATTGGGGCAGGGCTGGGTTGTGTTTGCTTATCTGCAGCACTGCCTGGTGGGTGATAGTTTAGACACCTGTCAGTGTAGATGCTCCATGACGTCTAGGTGCCTTATGGATGTTAAGCAGCTGTTACTAGCTGTTGCTTTGATGATTTTTACCAAGTACATGTGTAATATGAGCTGCATACTTGACTTTACATTTTTGGGTAGCCACATTAAGAACAAAAACAGGTAAAATGCACTTTGTTGATATGTTTTGTTTAACCTAGTATCTGTTGCTCTTTTAAAAATTATTAATGTGATACTTTACATTCCTCTTTTTTTTCTGTACTTAATCTTTCACGTCTGGTGTGTGTGTGTTACGCACACAATATATTTCAGTTCCCACTGTGAGCATTTCAAGCGCTGAGTAGCTCCATGTGCCTGGCAGTTACATCCTGGACATCACACTTCTGGATTCACTGATACACAGGAGTCATGCATGGCGATAGTCTGTCACCTTTTCTCTCATTTTTTGTTGGGCTAGAATGCTCTATAAAAGAACCCTTGTTAAGTATTTGGCCATTGGGGGATAATATTTACACCTGAAAGTCACTGTGATGGGAAGGGTTGTGCCCCCCATGACCGTGTCTGAATTGTGAAGATGTCACTTTATATGGCAGAAAGCATTTTGCAGACAACTAAGTGAAGGATGTTGGGATGGATTGTCCTGTTTGTATGGTGGCCTAGTTAAGTGCTGTCAAGTCAGTTTTGATGTGGAACGAATCCATGTGACAGTAGGACTCCCCCGTAGGGCTTTCTATTTCTAGACTGTAGTTTTTTTTAAAAAAAAGTCATTTTGAGACTATATGCAGCAGAACAGGCACCATCTCCATCTACTGTTTGCTCTCGTTGATTACATTCTTTACTGGTGTGACCACGGCCACCCTGCTTTGCTAGCTTGTTCACCCGCCATTGACATAACTGTGTTGTTGTTATGTGCCGTGGACTCAGAACATAACCTTACCACTCCCTAAACCTGTCTGGTTGCTGCTGTCCATTTGATCCCATGTAGCTGGATCTTGTAAGAACATACTGCAGGGCGGTCTGGTGGCCTGGGCCGAAACATGTTGTTCTGTTCCCCAGAAGAGCCTAATGCACAAGGCAGATACTGTGCTGCTTCAGGTAGATTGTTATTTTGTTTGAAGACGACATCAGGGAACTAGGCTGTTAGACCTCTAGGTCTTGTCTCCCACAGAGCTGCTGGGTGTGTTTGAACTATCAACCTCTCACATAGCAGCCAGGAGCATAACTGTTGTATTACCAGGGATCATATGGCTTGTTTGGATAAGCCAACTCTGGCTGAGGGTCTTTATTATCAGGGACAGAGGCCAGAGAACCAGAGGGGAAAGTTAGAACAAGCGCCGCGGAGATGAGCAGTGGGCATAGCCAGCTGCTGTGGGCCTGGGAACATGGGCGACCTGCTGCCCTGTGATTGCACTTCTGGGGTCCTCATTTGAGGTGGTGGCCGCAGACTTTATGGTGGTGAGGGTGTGAGTGTAGGTAGCACGGGCATACAAGTGTGACCACAAGGTAGTACGTGCCACGTAATAATGCAGTCTGCTGCTGTCGTCATTCTCAGTCATTCTCAAAGACTGGCTTTATACAGATGCTAGGATGAAAGACAGGAATGAAAACCGGGGGGAATTAAGAAGAGGAATTCAGCCCTGTGCGAGCCAGCTTATGACAGTTGTCAGAGTGGAACCCTGTCGTTAGTGGGAAACTAATTTGTCGTGAGCCATGTGTTAGCAACAGGGCGCCAGAAGAGTCAGGGTAAATGGGATTCCTTCCCTGTGTTTATACATTTTCATGGTAAGAAGTTGGTTTCCCTCGAAGAAGAATGCATGGATTTCAGCATCTCTAGAGGTGTTGAGGATATGTGTGTATGCACCTGCATATGTTTCTATAAATTGACTACCATTATGTCGGGCTTCGAAGTGTTGACCAGTAGGGACCCGTTGCAGTTGGCTCTAGAAATAGTTCTGCTAAAGATGCAGACGACCATCTCGGCGATTACTGAGAAGCTGTGTGCTGTCCAGTGGATTCCAACTTGTAGCAAAGCATAGCATGAGTTAGAAGTCCTGTGGGGCTCCCACGGAGTCCAAGTGGCATGGTGCATAGGGGGCTGCACTGCTATCCTAGCAGTCATTGGTTCAAATCCACCAGCTGCCCCTCAGGAGGAAGAGGGGCAGTCTGCTTCAGTAAAGATGTCCATCCTTGGAGCCCCACTGGAGAGTGGCTGTGAGTGGAGGTCCTTCTGGTGGCTCTGGGGTGCGGATAGGGCTCCCAGGCAGTCCTTTTTACACACCATGCTGACAGTTCTTTCCCCTTAGAGTTGCTGATGAGCTTGAACTACCAGCCTTCTGGTTAGCAGCCAGCCAGCCAGTCTGTAACTTAAGACTATGGAGGCTACTTGCAGAGTTAAGTGAGACTCACAGTTGAACTGGTTAGTGCTGTGCCCTGGGGACTGCGTTTGGGGATGGTGCTTTAGAGCTAAAGTATTGTGCTTGTGGTAGGCCTTGATGTGTGTGTTGAGGTGTGGACCCTCAATATAGTTAGAGTGAGCACAGGACCCTGTGTGAACTGAGGGAGCAGGAGGTGGATGACAGATTGAGAGCATCTGGACCCCACACCTCGTTAGCAGAGGGAGAAGGTCGTACTGACCTAGCACCCCCTCATGGGAAGCAAGACCTCGAGCAGAGGAGGAAAGGCACAGGGTGCTACATGGTGACCTCGGGCTATGCGGTCCAGGGCAGCAGAGCTCACAGGATCACTGGACCACACATCCATTAGGAGAGAAAAGGACAAGATCCACAAGCTCTGGTGCTTGAAGAGAGAGGCAGTCAGGACACAGTTCCTGCAAGATCGCCTCAGAAATGCCCACTTTCCAGCAGAAGGAAAACTTACCAGACGGGCAAATAGAAACCAGAGAAGATAGTTGGACCCTTGTTCATTGGGCCCTTTGAGATGTTAGCAAAGACTTAAAACCCAGTTCTCTCCCACTGGCTCTGACTCCTGCTGACCCTGAGGACAGAGGGGAGCTGCCCACGGGCTTTCTGACGCCCCAAGTCTTCACGGCAGCAGCGTCTTTCTCCCACAGACATCTGAACAGCCAGCTTTTCGGGTAGGGAGCTGGGACTCAAGCCCATGAGTGCAGCTTTTACACGTACATTCACACGATTAGATAATGGTGGTTAAAGAATTTTGGGTGAGTGTGATGAAGAGAACTCCTCACATAGAAGACATTGATACAGAGAAATGGTAAGAAAGAACCAAATGGAAATTCTGGCTGTGAAAAGTAGAACTGAAATGAAGAAACTCACTCAGCAGGGAAAGCCCCAGAGTCATTTCCGTTCAGTAAGGACTGACTAACAGCTCACCTTCCCAGTGGGTTTTTGGAGGCTGTAAGTCGTAAGAGAGATTACCCGTCTTTCTCTCTAAGAGAGCAGCTTTTGGATTCGAACTACCTGCCTTTGGGTTGACCGCACAAGTACTTGTCCACTAGGCCACCAGTGGTTGTCCGATTGATCGAGAACTGACTTGTAGCTGACCCTCTGGTGGGTTTTCAGTGGCAGTTAATGGCATGGGAGGAGAATGCCCATCCTTCTCCTGCGGAGCAGCTGGTGGCTTTAAACTGTGTGCTTTTGCATTAGCAGCACAGTCCATACCACTCATCTATCAGAGCTCCCTGGTCACTGAAGGACACCAGGTGACGTACCTGAGCTGGCACAACAGGGAGCTGCCTCTGAATTGCCTTGAGAGACTGAGAGCAAAATGAGGAGTTCAGATTGCTTGTCGTTCCGGGATTCCGTGGAAGCAGCAGCTTTGGGATGGCATTTGAGTGCAGCTGCTTTAGACCAGTAACCCACACTTGGTCTGGGCACACACTTTGTTGTGAGTAAATATGAGTGCCCAGCTCTAGTGGCACTGTGAGTAAAGCATTCCACTGAGGACCAGAGCCAGTGATTGTCAACCAGCTGAGCCGCAGGAGACGATAGACATTAGTAAACATTTGTAACCTTGAGAGGAGTAAGGACAGGGTCACTGTGGGCTGGAATTGACG
Source organism: Elephantulus edwardii (assembly GCF_000299155.1). NCBI lineage: Eukaryota > Metazoa > Chordata > Mammalia > Macroscelidea > Macroscelididae > Elephantulus > Elephantulus edwardii. The sequence continues at coordinate 850,712 of NW_006399761.1, forward strand.
TAGTGGCTGTGCACGCATGGGCGTGTGTGTGTGTGTGTGTGTGTGTGTGTGTGTGTGATGGTACCTTCTTAGAAACATGACTAAGGAAAATCTTTAAGGGAATTTTGGCAAGGTGAAACCTTTTAAAAATCTGTTTGTTAAGAAAATTGGGTGTTGTAAACTAGGGACGAAGGAGAGACAGGGACCCCAAGACAGAGAGACAGAAGAGTGGAAAAGTAGGAGTGAATAGCTCCAAGACTGCAGCCCAGAGCCCAGCACCCAGCACCCTTGTCACTTTTATTGAGAATTTCTAGGAAGTAGATCACAGAGAAGATTCTTTCCTAATGAAGCTAGGTTTTTTTATGGCTGACAACCATATGCTTATCTCAGAAATTACGCTTTTATAAACACAGTCCTAGAATCGCAGAGGCGTCACGAGGTCTGCCTGGTTCCTGTGACCTGTCTCAGGAGGAATTCCAGCTTGTATTTGTGCCTTCTTTAATTCCTGTTTAGCATTAGGTTTATCATTCGGATTAACAGTTAGCTTACATTCATTTTAACATTGTAGCTTCCCACACTTGGGAAAACCCTAGGTGACATTTCTTTAATAATTTTTTTATTATGAGAAGTGTGGCATCAGGATTGGAGGAAGCTTCATCAACAATCTGCATTATGCAGATGACACAACCCTGCTTGCTGAAACTGAGGAGGACCTGAAGCGCTTGCTGCAGAAGGTCAAGGACTGCAGCCCTCAATATGGATTGAGGCTCAATATCAAGAAGACAAAGATTCTCACCACTGGACCAACTGGCAGCATCAGGATGGATGGTGACGAGATTGAGATCAAGTTTGCGTGCAGTCAACACTCGTGGCACCAGCAGCCAGGAAACTTAAAGACATATGGGGGGGCGGGGGGAGATGTATTGCAATGGGAAAGTCTGCTGTTAGGGACCTCTCCAAAGTACTGAAGAGCAATGGTGTCACTCTGGAGACAAAGGTGTGCCTGATACAAACCATGGTCTTTACAATCACTTGCTATCAAGAGAGCTGGACAATGACAAGGGAGGATAGAAGGAGAATTGATGCCTTTGAGCTGTAGTGTTGGAGAAGAATATTAAATATACCATGGACTGCTAAGAAAATGAACATATTCATCCTGGAGAAGGTGAAACCAGGCTGCTCCTTGGAGGCAAGGATTCTGAAGCTTCCATCTGACATATTTTGGACATGTTGCAAGGAGGGACCAGTCCATGGAGAAGGATGTCATGCTTGGGAGGGTGGAGGGACAGCGCAGAAGAGGAAGACCCTCTATGACGTGGATTGATTCAGTGACTGGGGTAATGGGGGTAGGTGTGTCAGAGACAGTGAGATTGGCACAGGATAGAGCAGGGTTTAGGGCTGTTGTACATAGGGTTGCTATGAGTCGCAGACGACTCGACACAACAATTTTTTATTGTGATTTTAACAGAAGTTTACAGAACACTTGGATGTTCATTCAATCATTGCTGCACATTTTCCTCCCTACCCCCCACCCCCGTTCACTTTTCTCTTTAAAAAAATTCATTCGTTATTGCAGTTTCCTCCTCTTCCCAGTCCACTTTGCTGTGTGCCTCTTAAACGAAACTGTTAAAATAAAAATAATGCCTAATCATATATTCCATTTAAACAATTCTGTCCCTCACCCTTTCTGTTGCAATGCTCATTATTTTCCCTCTCTTTTCTTAGTTTTCTCCCCAGTCCCCAATGTCAGTCCTGTTTTATAACAGTGGCATTATGCAGTGTTCTTTTGTGACTGAGGTATTTCACTCAAGCATAATTTCCTCCAGGGCCAACCGTTTGTATATTTCATGAGTTCCCTGTTTTTCAGTGCTGCGTAATATTCCATTGTGTGAATATACTACAGCTTCTGTATCCATTTATTTGTTAATGGGCACTTGGGATGTTTCCATCTCTTTGCTGTTGTGAAAAGCACAGCAATAAACATGGGTGTGCATAAATCTGTTAGGTAGAAGTTCTGGTTTATTTAGGGTATATTCCCAGTAGTGTAGTTGCTGGGTTAAATGATATTTTTGTTTTCAACTTTTTGAGAAAGTACTGTCAGCCTTCCATTGTAGTTGAACCTAGGTGAACTTTAGGAACTTCTCTTAGCAGGCTAAAACATTTAAAACAAAAAAACAACTTTCCACGATGTTTATAGTTCTGTTTCACTGTAGGCGTGATATTTCTCACCAAGTTTTCAGTGTTTGATTGATTAGACTACCATTGTCATTTGTAAATCAGCATCTGTTATAATGCAGTTACGTCGTGGCTGTAAATCCTGTTCCTTTTTAATGAGTGAATAAAAGAAATATCTCAACACCTCTCTCCTTTTAAAAAGCTCATTATATATTAAAAATTAGAGTGTTGTTGTTATGTGCTGTCTATATATTAAAAATTAGAGTGTTGTTGTTATGTGCTGTCGAGTCGCTTGTGACTCATAGCGACCCTATGTACAACAGCCCTAAACTCCGCTCTGTCCTGTGCCAGTTGCACCATCTCTGATACACCCATCCCGATTACCCCAGTCACTGAATCAGTCCACCTCATAGAGGGCTTTCCCCTCCTGCGCTGTCCCTCCACCCTACCAAGCATGATGTCCCTCTCCAAGGACCGGTCCCTCTTTACACCATGTCCAAAGTATGTTGGACAGAGCCTCAGAATCCTTGCCTCCAAGGAGCCGCCCGGTTTGACCCTTTCTAGGATGAACCTGTTTGTTTTCCTAGCAGTCCATGGTATCCTCAATACTCTTCTCCAGCACCACAGCTCAAAGGTATCAATTCTCCTTCTATCCTCCTTAGTCATTGTCCAACTCTCTGATGCATAACGAGTGATTGCAAAGACCATGGTCTGTATCAGATGCACCTTAGTCTCTAGAGAGACACCATTGCTCTTAAGTACTTTGAAGAGGTCCCTAACAGCAGACTTTCCCATCGCAACACGTCTTTTAATTTCCTGGTGTCGAGAGTGTTGACTGTGGAGCCAAGCAAACTAAAGCTGTGAACAATCTCAATCTCTTCAATCCATCCTGATGAGCCTCAATCCATATTGGAGGCTGCAGTCCTTGACCCTCTGTAGCAAGCGCTTCAGGTCCTCCTCACTTTCCTCAAGCAGGGTTGTGTCATCTGCATATTGTAGATTTGTTGATAGATCTTCCACCAATCTTGACCCCACATTCCTCCTCATAGAGCGCAGCCTACTGGATAATCTGTTCTGCATACAGGTTGAAAAGGTATGGAGATAGGACACATCCCTGGTGTACGCCCTTCCCAATTTTGAACCATGCAGTGTTTCCTTGCTCTGTTCTGAGGACTGCCTCTTGGTCCAAGTATAGGTTTCTCATTAGCACAATCAAGTGTTCTGGGATTCCATTCTTCTGAGAGTCAGCCACAGTTTATGATCTACACAGTCAAATGCCTTTGCATAGTCAGTGAAACACAGATAGACATTCCTCTGGTATTCCCTGCTTTCAGCCACGATCCATCTAACATTAGCTACAAAAGAGCGTTTTCAGTATTACTGGATTGTTACGTGTCTCGCAGGTTCAGCCAGGAATCTAAATTGATGGCCAGTTTTTCTTTGACTTGATTTGCTGAAAGGGTGAGGGTTTTGTTGTCTTTCCCTGAGCATTTGATCACAGTTCTGCTGTTCTTCCAGCTGTGGACTTCTTCAACCAGATCAACATGCTGTACGGGACCATCACGGAGTTCTGCACGGAGGCCAGCTGCTCCGTCATGTCCGCAGGGCCACGGTGCGTATGCTGTTGTGTGATGTCTCGGATGTAGAGGTTTCCATTACTGTCCTTCGATCACTCATTGTTTCGGTGTCAAGTAAATGGGTATTGCATCATTATCTTTTTGCTTTCTTGTGTGAAGGTAATTTCGCTTCACAAGGAGTTGACTAATTACCCAGAAGTTTTTCGTTATTAAATAAATCATGCTGGCAAGCTCTGATGGCCTAGTGGCAAAAAGCTGCACTGCAATCCCAGAGGTGTGCTGTTTGAATCCACCAGATGCTTTGCTGGACAAGGAGGGACAGTCTCCTCCTGTACCAGTCAGATCTGATTTGACGGTACACACACACACAAATAATAATAAAATTACTTAAAAAAAGTCGTGCTGTGGATACAGTGGTTTGATTTTGTATTGCATTGTAGTAAGTATGAATGTTTTGTTGTAGGAGTAAAGGAATAAAAATTTGAGATCAATTTACATTGCTTTCAAGAAGGTGGGTTTGGTATGGTATTTTATTTGCCTTTTTAAAAAATTTCAGCATGTTTCCTATTTCTAAATTAGTCTCTTGGTAAAGATTTTAGCTGGCTTTATTTGACTGTTATTTTCTTCTTGTGCTTATTTATTAACTATAGCACACAATTTAAATCATTACCTGGTTTAAAACTGGGAAATTTTAAAATACATTTTTATAATTACTACAGAAATTTTATTACAGTTTTTATTATTTAGGGGAAAAAAGATGGAACTCTTTATCCCTAAAGATTATAAGTCAAAGTGTGATGATGTTAATATGTAATATCTTGGTATGTTTTTGTCCAGTCTTTTCAAGTGATGGGAGAAGGCATCAGGCTAGTTTTTCCTCTTAAGGAAAAAGTGTCCTTTCTAATTTTACTACAGTTAGAAAGGAAAAAGGTTTACTACCGAGATTTTAGTTCTGTTTTTATGAAATAGAATTTTTTTTTGGCTGAGTACAGTGTACTTTATTGATGCTACATGACAGGATGGGCTTGCCAAGCCCCTCCCCTTTCTCAGGGGGATTTGATGGAAACTTGTGTCAAGGATGTGAGATTTTCAGTGTGTGGGAGGATCAAGTTGGAGCAAGGACTCCCCAGAAGCTGAGGGTCTCTCTCTCTCTTCTAGTGCTATTGCTGGGGCAGGTGGTCCAAGGGGATCTTACTCTTTGGAGGCCATGTGAACCATCAGGTCGACCACCCGGTTGCTGTAGCCAAATTCATTGTCATACCAGAAAATGAGTTTGACAAAGTGGTCGTTCAGGGCAATGCCAGCCCCAGCATCGAAGGTGGAAGAGTGGGTGTCACTATTAAAGTCACAGGAGACAACCTGGTCTTCAGTGTATCCCAAAATGCCCTTGAGGGGCCCTTCTGATGCCTGCTTTA
>NW_006399761.1:856634-858232 GCF_000299155.1 Elephantulus edwardii
TATCCACTTTGTTAGAGTGAAAAGCAGCCCTGGTGACCAGGCGCCCAATACGGCCAAATCCGTTTACTCCGACCTTCACCATCGTGTCTCAGGGATGCGGCTGAGGCTGCACAAGAAGAGAGGGCAATCTGGATCGACGAGGAGCAGAGAGCCGAAATAGTATTTTTAGGAGGGATGCTTTTATTTTTTTTAATATTTAGTTCTGTTCCTCAGACTTCCTTTAAAATTAAATAAGAAAAAAATTTGTCTATGCTTATTTATATGCGTGATATTTGTTCATTGTTATAACTCAACCAAGTAAGGAAGATGAAGAATAAATACTTGGGTATCAGTGGTTCTCTAACCTTTCCCCAGGAGTGGGGTTTTATAATCCTGTCTCTTCTGGTAATGTGGTAGCCATGGCATCAGAACACATGGATTCCTCACCCCTTTCTAACAGGAAGAAGGTTCTGTTAGATGCACTGACTCTTTTATCCCCCTCCCAACTACAGCTGGCGCGTTACAGGAAAGTTTGCATCTTCTCTTCACTAGAAAGATGATGTACAATGTATTACCAGTTGATGAAAATTATCTGTGATTTCCATTGACCAGAGGTAAATGTGCTTTAATTCCAAGTTGAAGTTAAAGTTTTTCAAAACATGTTTTTCTCCAGATATGAATACCATTGGGCGGATGGCACTAATATTAAAAAGCCAATCAAATGTTCTGCACCAAAGTATATTGACTATTTGATGACTTGGGTTCAGGACCAGCTGGATGATGAAACGCTTTTTCCTTCTAAGATTGGTAAGTTAATATTATACAGGGGATTTTTTTTATTACAAATATGTGATTTTAACACTTTTTTTAAAAAGTTAATAGGTAGGGGCTGCCATCCCCCCTTCAAAATCTGTGTATTCCCTCACTCTGTGTGTGACTGCCTGTTTCTTCAGCAACACCAAATACTAGTAAAAATATTTTTACTTTATGGATGAGATCAAGCACTTTCGTTACGTGGTTTTTTCCCTCTTTATAGTTTTTATCTTTTGTGTGTTTTCTGTTTCTTCTTTATCCATTACTTTGAATGTTTTTATATATTTTCCTAATACTGTTTTATGTCTGTTTGTTCATGGGGTAGTTTTTCTGTATGTAATTTTTCCCTATTTCTTTTGTTAATATTTCTTTTTTGACTTCTGGTCTTTAATACAGTGATTATTGCTGTATATTGTTGAGTTGGAAACGACCCATAGCTGACCCTCTTGTGGGTTTCCAGAGACAGTTAATCACATGGGAGGAGATTGCCCATCCTTCTCCTGAGGAGCAGCTGGTGGATTTGAACCTTGTGCCTTTGGGATCTAGCACAGTTCCTTACCAGTAGACCCAATTTGAAAGGCTTTTTATAGGGCAGGATTATAAAAATAGACATCCATATTTTAATTTCGTACCGGAACGCATAAATATTGACATATTAGGCATTGGAGAGATGAGATGGACTGGCATGGGGCATTTTGAGTCTGATGACCATATGATATATTACTCCGGAGATGAAAAGACAAGGAAAGATGGGGTTGCCTTTATAGTAAAAAAAGTAATTTCTAGATCCATCTTGAAGTACAACA
>NW_006399761.1:861473-905595 GCF_000299155.1 Elephantulus edwardii
GTGTCAGAGGCAGTGCGGTTGGCGCAGGATAGAGCAGGGTTTAGGGCTGTTGTGCATAGGGTCGCTATGAGTCGGAAAGGACTCGACGGCACATAACAACAACAACAACAACCTTTTTTGTACTAAATTATGTCCTTTACTAATCATAAGTCTTTTGTTTTTCACAATTTTTTTCCCTCATTTAATTTGCTGAGTGCTTTCTTTTATTCTGACTGTTCTATGTTCAGGGAACTCTGGTGGCCTACTGCTAAGAAACTGCACTGCAGTTCTACAGGTGTGCCGTTTGAACCCACCAGCTTCTCCATAGGACAGATAAGGATGTCCTGGGACAACACTTCAGGGGCAGCTGTGGGTCACTTTCAACTGACAGCAACAACAACAACAGTTCACCAAATTGTCATGTGTTTTAGCGTCTTTCAGTCTCTTATCTGCTCTTGTACTTCAGAAGTTCTGCACTGCTGTGACCACGTGGTTCCAGCATCTTACAGGGCTGGTCATCATTCCATGACCACCTCTTTCATGGTTATTCAGGAATATGTGTTCTTCCAGAGAACTTAGAATGACTTTGTCAAGGTAAAAATAAAACTGAGTATTTTTATGCTGATTACATTCCATTCTTAGTCGTTCTACAGTACTGAGTCGTCTTGCATTAACAAACCGTACTTCTTCATAGCATTTATGAAGTCTTAGTTCCTCTTGTAAAGTTCTGTGGTTTAGTTTATGTTAATCCCGCATGTTCCTACAATTTATTCCTCGGCCTTTTCTGTTTTTCTTTGTGTTAGTTTTCACCTGGCCAGTGACTGGAACATAGTAAGGCCGTGGGTTCTCACTTTCAATTCACCATTGGCTCTGAGACTCACCTTGTTTCTGTCAGGTTTGGATGGGCTTTGCTGGTTTCCTTAGGGGTTCATTCACAACATGTGAAGGGAATGCTGGTCTCCCCTCTTCTTCTGAGGGGTGTGGTGTTTGTCTAGCACCAGTGGGCACTATCGAGCAGTACCGAGCACTGTTGGTCATGGTGACTGGTAGACATCCTTCTCGTGTCCTCCTGTCTATGCAGTTGGACGTTCCCGGGCAGTACCAAGCAGTGTTGGTCCTGGTCACTGTGCTGGGTACATGTCCTTCTCATGTCCTCCTGTCTGTGCAAGTGCTGTGGATTTTCTACTCTCTCAGCATGAACCAGGAATCTGGTAGAGGTGTATGAAGTTTTAAAATCCTATTCAGGACATATCCTTTTATTTCTTTTTTAAACTGTAATTTCTCTTCTGTGTTGAGAATATACGAAATGCATAACAGTCCAGCAGCTAGTTCATTGACACCGAGGACATGCATTGGATCATGCAGCCAGTTACACCCCCTTTCGCTAAGCTTTTCCTCCCCCAATACACACACACACACACACACACACACACACACACGTTTCAAGTTGCCACTGCCCTCCTGGTCCAGTGTGGGTAGATCTTAGTAGGGCTCAGTGCCGAGTCCTACATTGTTCACTGTCTCGACTCAGTGGCAATGAGATGAGTTTTCTAAAGTGAAGCACTGAAAGAAAAGTTAGATGAAAAATATGCTATATACACTAAAGACCAAAGTTCAGTGTATTGGGTAGTGTTTTCCCACTGAACACCAGTCTGAGATCAGAGAAGGATTTATTCAGGAAAATCGTGGGTCTCTCACATGCAGTGCTTACAGAGGACAGCCGTGTGGATGGAGGGATTCACACTCACTCTGCTTTGACCAGCGGCTGAGAATGTGCATGACTCTAGAGGAAGGCCCTCAACAAGTGGACAGACATCAGTGGGCTTGCGTGTGCCAGAGATGGTGAGGATGGCACAGGGTAGGACAGGATTCAGCTGGGACGTTCGTAGGGTCAGTGTGAGTCATCTCAGTGGCACCTAACAGCAACCCCAGGTACTCCAACTACAGTTTAGCAGCATTGCCAGGTGAGTCTTACACCTAACTCTCCATGGATCTTAGGAAAATACAGATTCTGCTTTGATGACAATGGAAATTCGCAGCAGGAAGCTGTCCCAGAATGAAGTAGAAGTTTGTATTTGCGAATTCCATGCTGTCTGTCATTCATTAGGGTGCTAAGAGGCGTCAGCCTGGCACTTCCTGACAACAGCTGCATTCTCCAGCTGTAACATGGGTTGCTTTGCTTTAAGGAGATCAGTGAGCAGTTATATAAATTAAGGTGTGGGGTTTTCCTTATTCTAAGAAGATTTACAGAACTCTTCGGTGGGGAATTGATTTTTTAAAAATTCTAATCAAGCTGAAACAGCTTCCTTCCCCAGGACACAACCCCCTTGACCCCAAGTATTTGCATTTTTTCAGAGAACAGGCAAGATGCTGGGAACCTGGTAGAGCATTGGAATTCAGTGTTTTCACTGTGACTCCCTCTAAACCTGAGATACCGTTGTGGGAATTTAGACCTTTTTATTATAAGCATTAAACATGAAGAACAAATCACTTGGCCAATTAAACTATAACTTAATATCAAGTTTAAGAGTACTCCTTTGAAGATAGGTCTTCATTTCAGAAATATTAATCTCTTTATCTAAAAGCATATAAATTAGGCTAAAAGCTGTTTATGAGAAAAATATAGTCATAAAGCAATTGAGACACACGGATTCTTCTGGTCCCTATTCCATCTAGCCTTATTTCCTGAGTATACGTAGCCCTGCTTTATCTTTTGCAGTAGAGAATTTCTTGCTCTGAGCATCTGAGAGAAGGAATTTTACTAGCTTTCTCTCTCTGGGAAATTAAAGTATTCCCTTGACAACTCTCACTGTACAGGTTTGAGATGGCACCATAGCAAATTATTTAGAATTTACATCTTTTTAACTGCACAAAGATTAAATTCTGTTTACTTAAACAAAAGAAAATGATGTCCTCCTTGGTTAGGGTATACCGGAGGAAAAAGACATTTATAGTCTCTAAGTAGGAGAGCCACTCACACTCCTAATGCCTCCAGAAAAGCATATGAGCAAGTTAGAGACCTTTCCGAATGATTGAGGAGGAGGAGTCTCAGCTTGAGGACTAAGGTGCATCCGATTCAGGCCATAGTCTTTCCGATTACTAGCTGTATATCTGAGACCTGGACAGTGAATAAGGATGAGAGAAAAAGGAGTGAGGCCTTTGAGCTGTGGGCTTGGAGAAGAGCACTGAACATGCCGTGGATGGCCAGGATAGGTCTCGGAGAGGGTGCAGTCGGAGTGCTCTTTGAAGGCAGGAATGATGAGGCTTTGCCTCGCATGCTTTGGGCTTGTCCTTGGAGAGGGACGTGATGAGAAGGGTGGAGGGTCAGCGAAGGAGAGGAAGACCCTCAACCAAGTGGATTGACACGGTGACTGCTGCGTGATAGGAAGTGTGAGGATGGTGCAGGACAAGACGAGGTTCAGATTTCTGTTCACAGGGTTACTACGAGTCCTTGACTAGATGGCACCTAACAACCACAACACGCTCCAGAATGCATTTGAAAAGGCATCGATCCACGGCTGGGGATAGGGAGCTAACACCAACACAACGCAACGAAATCCTCTCTCCGTTAGGGAGGATTTCTTTGTTTTGTTGTTTTTTTTTCTTTTTTTCAGAGAAGTGTTTCAAGAGTAGTGTAACCTACTAGAATAGGTTCTCCAGCCATATCTGTAAGGCTAGAAATGCCTTCTCCTTCACTCTGTCCGTCTTGGTCCCGTTTGTTGAGATGCTTGTCGTCGCAGCAGGCTTCTCTGGCACAGAGCCAGCCACGTCCTCGTCTCCACTGCTGAGGGGAGGGTCCCGCCTCCCCCGGCCCCTCTGAGCTGGTGCTGGTTTTCTCTGAGGGCAGGTGCCCTCTGCCTTGCTCAGGAAGTCTCCCCTCTTGCTGTTGTTGCAGGCCACAGATTGCCTACTGAGACTTGTCCCAGGCGACCGCAGGGTCTGCCTGGCTATCATCTTTGTAGACACATCACAGAATGAAAGCAATACTTCAAAAAAAAGAAACATTCAATTCCAGGTGCATTCCATTGTATTCAGAAGATACCTTCTACTAATAGAGTCGCCTGGCTGGGGGTTTTCTTTTGCCTTTAGGAGAGTTTCTTATGCGTGTGTACACATGAGTGAGTCATTTAAACTTACATGTCACACGAAGTAAGAATTTTTGTTTACAATAGATACTGTTGAATTTCACCTTAGATACTCTTTGATATTAAAACAATAAAACTGTGTTTATTCATGTTTTGTTTTTCCTGTTGGTGTAGTCTGTACGGACTGCACCCCTCTCGTGGTTTGAAGCCACCAAAGGTTCAGCAGGAAGAAGGTGGCCTGGCTCTTCCTGTATGATTTACAGTAGTCTGAAACCCCACTGGAGGGTCAGCTCGGGGGTGGGGTGGGGTGTGTGTGCGTGGGCAAGCGCACACGTACTCACCAACCCTGACTAATCATACACACACAGTGGGGACATAGCCTGTGTCTGTCTGTCTGTAAACCTGGGGCGGGCGTCACTGCTCATGCCGGTGTCTGAGCTCTCGCTCGTTTGATTAGAGACTAACCCAGCCTCTCTGCTTACAGGTGTCCCATTCCCCAAAAACTTCATGTCTGTTGCAAAGACGATTCTGAAGCGTCTCTTCAGGGTCTACGCCCACATTTACCATCAGCACTTTGACTCCGTGATGCAGCTTCAGGAGGAGGCCCATCTCAACACCTCGTTTAAGCACTTTATTTTCTTTGTTCAGGTGAGTGTCCGTCTTCCACCCCCTACCCCCGTGGTGATGCTTTTCACCAGCCATTGGCTGTAAGGTGTAGACAGGCTTCTCATTTCTGTGTGGCTCTTTCCTTTCCCTGCTCCCACCCCATCAGTGCAGAGAGGCAGTGCTTCCCTCGCACGTCCCTGGTTAGGACACGGTAGTACGGAACGGGGCCTGTTTCTTGCCTTGTAGACTCTTGGAGTTGGACCTGTACGTACTAGCTGACCGAATGCTTGCTGTTTCTGCAGTCCTCACGCACACAGTTGAGTGGCGCTTTTCACGCTGCTCAGGCGTCACCTTCACCTTCTCAGATGTTTCCATTGCCCTGCACAAACTGTGACCACTTTAGCTGTTCTCCCTCAACCCTGGTGGCTGCGGACACACCTGTTCTGGTTCTTTCTTTGACCGCCCTTTTGGCACATTGATTAAGCCCTGAGCTAACCAACTCTCGGCTAACTAAACAATCACTCCTTACATAGCTCTTGTCAGAGAGAAGGGTGTGGCATCTCCCTGCGTTTCGATTTGCAGTGTTGGCAGCCTGTGTGGCCTCTCACTGTCTGGTAGGGTCACAGGGCATGGGAACAGACTCAACAGCGTGAAAATGTGGGTCCTTTATCTTCTCATGACCAGCTGTGTTTTCAGGGCTCATCGTCCCTGAGCAGGGGTGGGGCTATATTGCTCTTTAGGACCGAGTGATACTCTGTTAAAAAGGTAATTTATAATACTAAAAAGAGTCCTCATGTCAAGGGGTAAACCCCCAGCTAATAGAGGCTTTGCAAGTCTACCTTTGTTGTTATTTGCTGTCTAGTCAACAGTGGCTCTTAACTGACCCTCAAGCAGACACTTCCGGAGGCTGTAAATCACACGAGTATCTTGTGTGGAGCAGCTGCTGCATCCCAGCTGGGTGCCTTGAGATTGGCAGCCTGACTCCTTACCACTGGGCCACCAGGGCTCCTGTCTCACTTTAGAGGTCCAGGACGTCTGCTTGTTTTACGGTGGAAAACGCAGGGATTGCCGCAGTGAGGTGATGAGGATGGTCAGGATAGGGCAGGGCTCAGGTCTTCCGTTCACAGGGCCACTCAGAGCCTAACGCATCTCAGCACCAAGTCAGTCCCCACGGTGCCACACACCACGGGAGGGAGAACACCCGGTGAGGACTGGAGTGGTAAGTCCAGCTGCTTTATCTAAAGGCCCCTGTGTTTTTTAAAGGAATAAAGATCCTGGCCTTAAATACTCCGAGACACTAGGTTTTCATCTTTTTAAATTTCAGAAAAGGAGATTTGAAGACCCTTCTCCAAGTTAGGTTTTTTTTTTTAAACAGTCTTGACGCTTGATCTGTTTGTAAGTCTGTGTTTCTTTTTCTGACTTCAGGAGTTTAATCTGATTGACAGGCGTGAGTTGGCACCTCTTCAGGAGTTAATTGAGAAGCTTGGATCGAAAGACAGATAAAGATTTCTTCCGGATCACAGTTCTGCTCTTGCTTCATCTGCGGCTGATGCTGTCTCCTATAGACACAATCTCTTATAGACTAGTGGCACAGACTTTCAAAACAACAGGATAAAAAGACATCCATGTCTCTGTCTCCTGGTAAAATTGTCCCAAAGGTAGGCTGGCCTCAGGGGGAGTAAAACCTCAAGACATGTGACAGTAACTGTTACTGTTACATTGTCACAGTTGGTTATATCATGGATGCCTAACCCATAGTTTATTAGTTGATGTAATTTTGCTGAAGAAATTACTCCTTCTGTTTCAAGTGACAGCTTAAGGGATATTAAGAGTTTCTACTGATAATTTATTAACAAGGTTCAAGAACAAATTTCCTAACAACACAATCAGACCAGTTTTATTCTGCTTGTTTTACAAATAGTTCATCATTTTTTAAAGTTTCCTTAATATTTAGGACATTTTTGTGACTTTGGATAACCTTCTGGCTTCAGGTTTGTATGCTCATGTTTCTGTAGATAAGGACATATGTATGTTTATTTTTACAAAATCCCACAAGTGCAGTTTAAATCATATATTTGGAATGGAAGCAATCAGAGTTATTTCTAAAATACTTTTTTTTTTAACCTTTATTTGGGATTTAAACACGTAAACTTAAATTGATGTTTATGTGTGGAACAAACGATTTTGTTTATTGCTTCTAAGGATGACCTTGAAGATTTATTTTGAAGTGCTTCATTCAGATTAATTTTAACACGTTTAGCTTTTGGCCAGGAAGAAGAAAACTTGGGAGAAATTATGACAGATGTTGGTCTCACAGCCATTGTATCCATGCATTTTAATTTTCAAAGGCCTTCAGTCTGCAGGTAGGCAAATAAAATACTTGAGTTATTTTGGTTTTTTCCACATATTCCTGTTTTTCCAGTGACTTGCGAGTTAGGTAAGAGTCATAAAGGAAGGACCGTCACTCGATGGATTGACGCGTGGCTGCAGCAGTGGGCTGTAAGGTGGAGATTGTCAGGCTGGTGGATTCTGTGTGCTCAGCATCAGAACTGCGCGGGTTCTAGCCGCAGGGAGGGAGCACACCGTAGGCAGCCACGGTGACAGCTGTGAGAGCGTGCACGGTTGATACCAGGGCCAAAGGTTTGTGCCCCGTTCGCCTGTGTGTGTGTTGCTGTGTTTGAAGGAGGCAAAATGGGAGGATTACGTAAAAGTCATCATCTTCTATTTATGTTGAAAGAATAGATTATACCTCTATAGGGGCTGGATCTTGTTTTAATAGTAAAAGTTGAGTTTTTAAATTTCTATTGGGACAAAGGACTATTCTCCCTTTCATGCCAACAGCACTGTTTCCTTTCATTTGGCCTCTAGATAGTCCTGGTAGGTGCCAGCCAGCCACGTTTAAAATGTGCTGAGGCTCAAGCAGGCAGGGCTTGGCAGCTTGACAGAGCTTTATGTTCTTCTACATTTTGTGTTTTAGAGCTTAGCTTTTTGCAGTACACTTGGTGAATTTGACAAAGGCCAACTTTGATAGCAGTTTTTGCTATTTATTTCACTGTTCACTAGACTATGAAGAAAAAAATTTAGCAGCTCTATCTGTAATAGCTCAGTTTCTTTAAGAAACTTTAGAAAATTCATTTAAAATAAATAAAAAAAGAATAATAAAAAAATACAGGATTTTAAGGAAATGAAACATTTCTTCTAACTTAGGCTGGGATCCTCCATCTCTTTGGATGGGATAATGACTTTGGAAAATGGGGGACTGTATAACACATTCCATGAATTGTTATTTTAAGCTTGTCCAGAGCTCTGTCTGCCACTCTGATGTTCACGCTGGGTGCTGAGGGAAAGCAATCAGGTTTATAGATGCCTCTCAGGTTTACAGGCTGCTCGCAACTCTACGCAGGACTGGTGGCTTAGGTTGGTTTGGGGCTTTTTGAGTGAAAGGAATGAGTCGGTATTCTCAGGGTTTTTCCATCTCAACCCATCTTCCATCAGTGAGGAAACCATCCTCCTCATTACGAGGCCCCACAGTTCACCAAAGATGGTCACATCTTGGAACAGTTGGAAAGACAGATAGTTACCAAGTGGAGTGGGAAAGGCTCTTGGTAATTTGAGATTCAGAATCACATGCCTTTTTCTTTTTGTCTGTCAGAACGTTAGCTGGCTCCCAAGCCAGTGTGGCCTGATGCACAGTGCCCCCTCCGGGAGTGCGGGAGTACTGGCGTTATTGTTTATGTTCACCTTGAGAGGCCGGAGGGAAGGGGGAGTGGACCAGGGCTGCACCCTCTGAGCTGCACCCTCTGAGCTGCTTCCCCGGCCACCTGGTGAGATGTGGAAGCATCACTGTGCTCGGCTTGTGCCTGTCCCTGTAATTCACCCCACAGGCTCTGGTCAGTGCTCCTGCGGGTTCCCTAATCCACACTGAGCACTTTTCCCCAGTCCAGCATCTCTGTCCTGTCCCATCCCGTCCCCACTCCCCCCCCCCATTTGTGATTCCATTCAGAGCAGACAGCGTTTACTAAATTAGGCAGTCCATCTGTGGTGCTGTCATTTTTAGGCCATGTGGTTAAAACATAAAAGCCCCTTTTTGGACAGTGGTGTACAGACTTTTTTAAGAGTACCCACCCTCTCGTACCCCACTTTCTGTGTCCTCCTTCACTGTGAGTGCAGTGATGTTCCGGGGCTGCCGGCTGGCAGAGTCTGCCTGGGCTGCTCATCCAAGAAACGCCAGTCCGCGTTCACCGTGACTCCACACATCACACAGGGCAGGAATTCCTAGAAGCTCGGGTGAGACCAGCAGTGTCTGTGGGATTTTAACTCTTGCAGACATGGGTGAGGCTTCCCAGTTATTCTCTTGGCCTTTGAAAAGTGAGGTTCTCCTAGAAGTGGTATTCAAGCATCCTTACCTCAGAAATGTCATTGGTTCTCAGCACACTGTCACGGTGTGGTAGAGCTAGCCCCTGGCCTGCGTGGTGCTTCCCAGTGGTGAGACCCCGGGCGGACGTTCAGGGCTCACACCAGGGCCAGCATCCATTTGTGACCCAGCTCACTGAATGCGTTTGGGTTTAGTACTGTAGGATTTTGATGAACTTATTTGAACAGTTACTTTCAGTCTTGGTGTGTTTTGCATTACATTTTTATATTTTTAGTCCATGAGACTTTTGACGATCATGGGGAAGATAATTCCTGTGGTAGCAGTCAATTTATTGAAACAACTGTGTTGAAATTAACCTTGATTTTCTCTCATTATCAGAATCAATCCCAAACAAGTAGTCCATAAATCCAAATGGATTACCACCGTAGTCTGTAGACTTCATAGGCAGCATTCTCTATTTGGTTGACTTCAGAAATTGTTTGCATAAGTTAGTTTTGGTTACTATCTAAAGTATTTTTAAGTGTTCTTTACATAAAAATTTATGTTGTATTTTTAAACATTTAGGGGCTTGGTCTATTTTTCTAAGTCAGTTAATTGTATGTACTTTTAAAAAAGTATTTTGTACCTACTTTTATAACTTCATCAGAATAAAGTATATTACAAAAAATTATTAAAATACAAGTCTCAATACTTATGTTTATTTAATGTGTTTGATTTTAGCGCTTTGGTGGTGCCATGGTTAAAGTACTCCACTGATAATCAAAAGGTTCACAGTTTGAACCCCCCAGCCGCTCCACAGGAGAGCTCTGTGGCTGTGTACTTCTGTAAAGGCTTCCAGCCCAGGAACCCTGCAAGGCAATCCTGCCCTGTCCTGCATTCTTGCTGTTAGAATTGAATCCATGGCAGTGAGGTGGTTTATTTTAGATGTTTGCATGGATTTCTTATTTTGTGTGTGTGTGGATTTGTAATAAAGTTTAGGAATCCTTATCAATAAGTTTATCATCTAATCAGTGGCAGAAATACTTCTTTCCTCTTGTAGAAGAAAAGGAATTTCCCAAGTGACTAAATAGTGTATAATGTGAAGATTCTCCCTCTTAGAAGCACCAGTGCCCGACTGTGGTCATTGAGACTCATCCTGGGTGCAGACGGATGGTCGCAGCGCTGACCCATCTCGTGATCCACGTCACTTTGTTCCTGGTTGAGGGTTTGATGGAACAGATTTGGCTCACTGAGTGTCTGACCTTGAGATGTCCTCACACAGCCAGCGTCTTCCCCAGACAGCCGTGTTGAGCGTGCATTGTGTGATGTGGAACCCACTCAGCTGGCCTTGCAGCAGGTTTTCAAGGTCTACTACACATCGCATGGAGGAGATAGGCTCAAATCCGCACAGAGCAGCTTGGGGATTGGAACCTCCTGCCTTTGGAACCAGAGCTCGCTCTGGGGTGGTGTAGGTGCCACTGTGTTGGGACAACTCATGACGACCCTGTCAGAGGAACCCTGTCCTATCCTGGACCGTCCTCCCCTCTGACGTCCTTGTGCCCATTGCTGCAGTCACTGTCAAGCCACCTCATTAAAGGTCTTCCTCTCCTTCACCTCCACCTATCCAAGCATCATGTACTCTTCGAGCAACATGCCCAAAGTACGTGAGACGACGCTTCATCACCTTTGCCTCCCCGAGGAGGTTCTTCTGGCCATCTACAGCATGTTAGGGCTCTGCTCTCACACCACCGCTCAAAACATCACTTCTTTTTTCATCCTCATTCATTGTCCGGCTCTCAGATGTAACGAGTGATGGAAAAGATCCTGGCCTGTAGCAGGCTCGTCTTAGTTTCAAACTGGCATCATTGATGCATAGTAATTTGGAGACATCCCTGGCAGCGGACTTGCCCAGAGCAATATATCTCCTGACTGCTGATACCAGGGGTGTTGATTGTGGGTCCCAGGAAATTGTTGACGACCCCAATCCTTTCTCCATCTATCGTGATGTTGCCTATTGGTCTGGTGCTGAAGATTTTCGTTTTCTTGATGTTGAGATGCAATCCATACTGAAGACTATAGTCTTTGATCTTCTCCAGCAAGCGATTTGAATCCTTCTCAGTTTAATAATCAAGGTTGTGTAATCCTCATAACACAGGTTGTTCCTCTCATCCTGATCCCATGTTTTTCTTCACAAAAAGAATTGTCAAGTAACCCAAATAATCTTGTTGGACTTTGAAGCTTCACACCCAGAAAACATCCAGAGCATTCCACAGCTCTTCTGCAGGTACCTACCTCACTGGTGGGCCACCATGTGTGGAACAACCTGTGCCATTCCTGCTGGCCACTGGGGGGCGCTGCCACAGTTCCTGCCCAAGGCCACCTGCCTCACCCAGGTCAGGGTGGAGGACTTCACAGGCACCTTTCATGAGTACCTGCTTGTGCTTGGCAGGGAGGCTGTTTATGGATTTTTCTTTGAGGTGGTGAAGCTCAGAAAAATGGCTTTACAGATGCCAGATGGTCCAAAAGTGTGGACTGACCACTTGATGATAAGTGTGAAGGCAGCATGGGATGAGTCTTCTGACACCTAACTCCACAAAGAATAGCCTTCCCCATTGACAACACCCGCAGCTTTCCCCCAGGTAAGACATACTCCCCATCTCCCACGCCTACACCCACCACTTCTAACACCAGCCGCCCCTCTCTGCGATTCTTGCTACTGGGTCAGCTTATCGATTGCAGTGGCCACACGGACTCATCTGAGGTTTATTGGGGACGTTAACAGGAGGCGATTCAGGTTGGTGACAGAATAGTGTCTCTGTGTTCGCCAGCCCTTTGACATTCAGCCTCACAGCTTTAGGTCAGTGTTGGCTCTTCAGCCCTGTGGGTTAGGGCATCCGCCCTCAGTCCTCCACCAAGTACAGGTGAAGGCCTCTGGCTGTGTGTGTGTGTGTGTGTGTGTCTCTCTCTCTCTCTCTCTCTCTCTCTCTCTCTCTCTCCCAGGTCCACTCCCAAGGACACAGGCTGCAATCGCTGCTATGTTTTCCTCGCTGCTACTGAGATTCTCCTTTTCTGTTGGCAAACCTGTGCAGTATGAACCTGGTGGGATGGCAGAACAGACCAGTCTGCTCATGGATAGACCACACCACCTGTTTTCATGTTCTCATCCAGCCAAGAGACTACACACAAAGGCCTAGGGAGGCCATTTTGGACAGTAAAGCCATTTTAAGATAACTCACAACCTTTATGGCTTTTTTAATTCGGCTGACAACTTTGGTCATCGGAGTAGGAAGCAGATCGTATTGACCTATGTTCTGATCAAGCAGCCTTCCTTGCGGGCAGACAGCCCTGAGTGCAGCTGCCTTAGCCCTCCACCAATTTTAAACAGGATTTTAGAACTGTTCAGGAATTGCCTTACTAGAAAAGTGGGGTTCTAAGCATTGCGTACGGTGTGGTGTTTGAATCCACCAGCTGCTCCCTCAAAGAAAGGCACATTCTCTTCCTGTGCACTTGGCAGCCTCAGAAAATGTGCTGGAACACCAGCTGAGAGTCGCAGCAGACTTGACAGCACTGGTTGTGGAAGCAGCCCAGTCTGGCGCCTGTGGTTTTGAGACTCCAGTGGGAAATTTGCGGCTGTGGCCAGCCCACAGATAGCGGCCACGCGGGCAGGCGCGGCATTGAATGTTCGCTGCCCTCGGAAAGGCCTGCCTCCGCCCCTCCTGAAAGTTTCGGCAGCCTGATGTGAGAGCGGACGGTTGGTGACACTGCAGAGCCACAGGGTGTGTGGTCGGCCACCAGCTTTGAACAGGACGCGGTTACTGTTTCCTTGTTAGGGGCTTTCAACCCCGACTCAGCAGCCTGTGTTCAGTGGAAGGAAGCACTGCCCCATCCTGCACTGTCCAGTTACTTCCTGTTGGGGCAGAAAGTGTACAGCAGATTGGCTAGCTGTATGGTGCTTGCTGGTGATGCTAACTACCTGAACGGTTCAAGGACCTGGCTTTAGGTGAGGCCTTGAACTGATTATGTTGCTGAGTCCTTCACGTAGCCTGACGTAGCCGGAGGAAAGGGGTAGCTTAGGGATGGCTCACTTCTTTGAAGACTGTACCCCCAAACCTCAGGTGGCTTTAAACACCTAAGCAAGTCTATTCTGACAGATTTGCATGCACAAAGGCACTTGTTAGGTGCTGACTCCCCGCTGACCCTCCAGCCCACTTTGGGTTGACAGTGCAGATCTGCTCACGAGGCCACCAGAGCTCCCTCAGGGTCACTATTGTGTGCCATTGAGTCGGACCAGCTCACAGCTCACCCTCCAGTCGGCTTTCAGAGTCAGGTCACACAGGAGGCTATTTCCTGGCCTTTCTTGGAGAGCGGCTGATGGGTTCAAACTGCAGCACAGCTGCTTCATACTGGGCCCCAGAGCTCCCTCTCCAAGTCACTGGAGAAACGAAACTGAGGAGGCAAAGTAGGAATCACCCCAGGAGGGGGAAGAGCACACCTATCGTGCACACCTCGGTTGTACCTGAACCGTAAGAACCCACTTGGAATCTCCAAGATTGGTGTCCTTCAGAGCTGTTTGTCAGAGCTAAGATTCAAACGTGGGCCACTGGAATTTCTTCATCACTGTACTTCTGCTCACTGGTTGTGCGGTGCATGCACTTTTTGTCCCCCTGTCTGCTGGAATACATAGATAACTAAAGCAAGGTCCTGTCGTGGACCTTAAAGACCAAAGGGAGAAGTGGACACGTGCCTGCTGATTGTTCAGTAGGGTCAGCAGTGCAGTCAACAAGCAGCCTCTGAGGTGGAGCTAGAAGCGTGGAGATAAGTGACAGTATTCACCCAGAGAATCTGTGGGTCGCATGAACTTCAGTCTCCAAGAGCCCAAGACTCGGAGTGGACGGCGTCCAGCAGCTACCACAGCTGAGCTGACCACTCTATAAAGGTTTTACAGCAGCACAACCCTGTAATGTAGGAGAAAAATGTGGAGCAAAACTCAAAATCATGAAAAGACCAGGCTCGCTGATCCGATAGACTGGTGGAATCCACCAAGCTGACTGAAATTACCTCCTCCTCCCAATTTACAGCCAAACACTAGCCCTGTAAAGTAATCAGTAACACCAGCTACATGCTCCCCAGGACAGTCAATCTTGGGCAGCTTTTGAGCTGTAAAGCTCAGAAGGCAGGAATGACTGAAAGGAAAACTTGCTCAGAGAAGGGATGGATGGAAAAGAGAATCACAGGGTAAGAGTGGGAAGAGTGCTGTCGTAATGTGGGAAATGCCAATCAATGCCTATTAGGAACTGTTGAATGGAAAACCAGTTTGCTATGTAAACTCTCCCTCAAAGCACAAGTATAATAAAATTTATGCGCAAGTTTCAGGTCAACAATGGACTTGAACTGAGTTAAAATATGGTGAATGCATAACTAAACTGACTTCGTCAAAGCGTATTAAATTACTGTAACAACGTATAGTGAGTAGAGACAGTACAGATAGCTTTAATCTGGGTGGAAAAAAATAAAAGTTACTGTCGCATTGATTTCCCCAAGGATTGCGTCACAACACGGTTCTTCATTCTGTTGTCCTGAAGGTGGCATGAGAGCCAGATGAGTGGCACATAACGAGGCATCCGTTTTGGGGCAGATCCTCGTTCTCTGGGTCGTTGAAATAGCCTCCAAGTTCAGGTCCAGACAAGCCCTCCTCTGCATGGGGGATTCGAAGTGATATTTCTGCAGCCAACCCGGCCGGCCGGCTGAGTGCCAGGCGAGCGAGGGCACTAGGGCGGGCCCTGACCACGTCTGCGGTGACAGGTTCACAGTGGCGCGCATGCCCGGCTGATGTTCCTGAGAGACGGGTGGGCGGGGACTGAGGGCCCCAGCAGGGGCGGGGCCTGCGCAGATTATGGGGCGGGGTTACGAGGTGGAGGCGTGGTTATGTCGGGGCTGGGCAGAATTGTACTTACGTTGCAGGGGCGGGGCCGGCACAGATCACGGGGCGGAGTTATGCGTAGGGGGCGGGGTTGGGCTGGGACTTGCTTCGCAGGGGCGAGGCGAAGGCGAGCCTGCGACCTCCGGGCGGCAGGGGGCGAGCTCGCGGGCGCTAGCGACCTCTCTTCGCGTGTCCTCGCTTGTCGGGCGGCACGGTGACCTCGGGCGGTGGGCCGCGTCGGCCGGGCATGGCGGCTTGGGGCCCGGCCGCGGCAGCGCCTCTGCTCCGCAGGATCTGCGCGGTAAGCGGGGCAGGGGCACTGGCTGCAGGGGCAGGAGCTGCCGAGGGTCCGGGGTTTGCGTCCGCGGCTTGGGGGCGCCGCTCGGAGTTCGGCGCGCTCCCTGCTTGTCCTCCTTCCTCCCTCACTTGGCGGACCCCGCAGCGGGGGTCTGTGTGGGTGTCGGGCCCCGGGCGGAGCGGAGTCCTGGGGTGAGGCACGCGCACCTGACATCTGCCGGCAGTGGGCCCCGGGAGAGGCACTGGCGTCCAGCACACCGGCCCTGCCCGCACCGCTGTCTGCCCCCTGACCCTCTGCGGGCCACCCTCCTGTCCAGTCCTGACCACTCGTGCGTGCATTCCGCCTTCTCCTTCCTCCACTCCCGCGCGGCCTGATCGTAGCATGGACACTTGTGCTGCTGACCTCGAGCGACCTTCGGGTGGCCTCTGGCCTTGGAAGCCCTGCTTTCAGGGACCTTGCGGGCAGCCACCGTAGCAGTGTCTGTTTTGCCCCGCGATCCAGCTCTCTGAGCCCAACGCCAGACCTTCCGCCGGCTTTCCTGCCGTGTTTATCAAGGTTCTGAGCTCTTACTCTTCCCGGACTCCTTTCTTCCCATCACCCCTGATGGCCCAGTGACAGGGAGCAGCGCTGCCATCCCAAAGGCAGGTGGTTCGAGAGAGACCCATGTTCAGTCTCCTCCCGTGGGATTTACGGCCTCAGAAAACTCGTACAGGGTCTGCTGGGGGTCAGAACCGACAGGCTTGCCAAAGGTGGGACAGACTCGGGCTTGACCTTCCAGACCAGCTGGTGAGTGAGCCTGCGATCAGGGGAGTTTTCAAGAAGTTGCTGGGAGGTTATCTGACGCAGGATCGGCTGACCCCAGTGTGTGACAGTGTGCATCAAGCAGTACCTGGTGGCTGTCCCGCCAGCCGCTCACACCTGGAGCACCTTTATAAAGTCTCGGTTTGGCATCTTTCCTGACCAGGGTCACGTCACCCAGTCCCCGGCTCCCCAGGGTCGCCACGAGCTATTCCCAGTCTCTATCTGCAGTGTGTGCAGTGTAGTGGCTGTGCCCTGGTCCATCAGGAGCATGAGAGCCCTGTAGGGGTCATCTGAGAGTAAATAAGGCTACTTCTCTCTTGATGTGATAGAATTCTGTTGAATTGTGCCCCGGGTGTAAGGGGGGTGGGGATTACAGATGGTCAATGTAAAGAAGCCGGAGGATAAACCAATCCGAGGGCCTGAAGGAGCCCAGCTGTGCTCTGAGAAGGGGGTCACCGTGAATCACCCTCAGCGCCATAGGTACTGGCCTAGGTAGATCGTGTCACTGGCTTACCAAGCAGCAGGTCAGTCGCAGGTGGAATCTCAAAGGGCAGGACATGCCATGCTCATCAAGCATGAAAGGCAGGGCACGTGGTCACTGGTGGCCTCTGGCCTCTCAGGGCCTCCTGTCCAAGGACAGCTGTGTGCCTTCTTGCCCATCTCTGCCTCTAAGCAGACCCACCCTTGGGTACGTTGCTGTCCTTATAGGACTCCTAGTGATGGTCTCTGTCACATGATCATGGGGAGTTAACTTTTGTTAAGTCTGGCTTTCAGCCATGTCTCCAGAGTCAAAGTGAGTTACAAGTTTCCCCTTTTAATTAATTAATTAGATTCCATTCCAGCTCCGTGTTGTGTTGGTTCTAATGTAAGTGGAGTTTCTCTTTTTTCCCCCCTTTTCTCATTTTTGTTGTCTGCTGCCTGGCAGTGTGTTGAATAGTATGTCATAATGCTGAACATCTGTCTCTGAGAATGCAGACGTCCCTAGATGGCGCACGGCCGTGTTGTATGTGGCCAGCCCACTGTCGACCCGTTGATTCCGATTCACGTTGTTGGGAGGTGCCATCGAGTTGACTGTGCAACAGATCTGAGCCTGGCCCTCACCTGCGCCGTCCCCGCCGTCTCTGACAGGCTCCAGCCTGTTGTTACAGTCCGTCTTTTGCTGATGGTTGTTTTTGGTGTCTTGTAGCCTCATGTCAGAACCAATTCATGGCTGACGCTCAGGTTTTCAGAGGCAGTAAATTGAATGGGAAGAGTTTGCCCCCCTCTTTCTCCCGCAAAGCTGCCTTTGGGTGGGCAGCACAGATCCTTACCCCTGGGCCTCCAGGAGGCCCCTGCAGTCCAAGGTAGAGCTGCTGCCCTGTTCCCGAGGCTGAGTCGTCACAGAAGCCGACCGCCCTGTCTTCGTCCCGTGGAGCACCTGGTAGTTTGGAACCGACAGCCTTTCTGTTAGAGCTGAGCGCTTAACCACAGCCGGGGCTGTGGGCTGTCGTCCACACGCAGGAAAGATACTGCGTGTGGTTTGTTGTTTTGTCCTAAATAGTGTAATCGACTTGAGGAGTAGCCGCAGAAGTAGGAACTTGATCCTGGGGGGAGGAGAGGTGCAGCTCTGGGGGGAGGTGGCAGGTGGGCTGCGGGGTGGCCCCTCAGCCGTGACGGCCCCCTGACCTGCCTCTGCCTCGCAGCAGTTCCCTCTTCTGCATCGTGTCCAGCGGATGTTTGCCTCCCAGACTGAGGGGGAGCTCAGAGTAACCCAGGTCCTCAAGGAGAAGTTTCCTCGGGCCACGGCCGTCAAGGTCACTGACATCTCAGGTAAGCTGCCCCCGGGGGAGTGGTGGGGCCTCTGTCCCTGCGAGGGTCGGGTACCAGCAACTTGCTTCTCCGTGTGCTTGGGTTTGGGCAGGTGACACGCAGCCTCTCCTACCTGGTGGGGAAAGGAGGACTCACAAAACCCTTGGGAAACGGGGGAGGCTGAGAGGATTTGGGGGGCTGGCGTAGTCCACAGCAAGCTGGGCTCCTAACCCAAACGTGGCCCTTCTCTGGTGGTTCAAATCCACCGGCAGCTCTGTGAGAGAAAAACGGGCCTCCTGTTGCCACTTACAGCCCTGGGAACCTTCTGGAGGGTCACTGAGTCAGAGGGAGTGAGGGGTCCAGCTAGGAGAGGTCCCTCCCGTCCCGCTGCCCCTAGGTCCTGGGTCCGTAATTTGCAGGCGAGGCAGGGCCTGACTGATTTCTTCTCCGCCTGACACTGTGGCCTGTCAGTTGGACCCCAGGCAGGTTTGCCTCAATTCTCGCCCTTATCCCACGAGGACACGGGTCCAGTGGCCAGAGGCCCTGTCCAGCCACTCTTGGGAGAGGCCGTTGACCCGGAAGTAGACCCAGGGCCTGGAGTGGACTCAATCTTGATCCCAGCCACGCCTGGCTGCCCGGGTGGCTGCTGGCACCTCGTATTTTCGGGCCGGGCCGGTTAGGCACACTCACCGGGCGAGGAAGATAGGGCCTTATCTAGAGACGCAGGCCGAGCAGCTTGTGTGGGGCGGCTCGATAGGGGTCAGCCTGTGTCTCCCTGCTGACTTGGCCTGTACCCCACTGCTCACTGACCAGCCCGAGGGCGGAGCCTTCCTGGGGACCTGGGACGAGATTGGAGGGAAAGCTTTCATCTGGGCACGCCAGAAAATGAATGAGACACAGACTTTGGAACGGTTGGTCAGGTGAGGGGGTTCAGGGATGGCGAGGCCTTGATGCCACCCGTCCTTCAGCTGCCAGGCCCAGTGCAGAGTCGGAACTTGACCTCAGTGTAAAAGGAGCACAGGGGAGAGTCAAGGGTGCAAGGCTGGTGTGATGGCAGCTCGGCCCCCCAGAACCCACTGCACCCCCAGAGTTCACTCACCCCAGAAACCACTGCACCCCCAGAGCCTACTTAACAGAGTGGGGGGATTCACCTGGTTGCCCAGGCTGCTCTGTGCTGACTCAACATTCATCCTTCAGCTGTGTGGGGACGAAGCCTGGGGTGTGGATGGGACCCCATGTGCCCTGCCTTTAGAACCACCTGTGCTCTTCATAGACCCTGTGCCTTTGGAAGGCTGCTTCACAGACCAGGAGCCACTATGAGGCATGAATGTTCACATTGCTGCTAACCCAGAGGTTGCTGGTTCAGGTCCACCCAGGGGCGCCTCACAGGAAGGGCCTGGCATTCAAACTTTAAAAATAAAATCTGCCCCTGGGCCCCCCCAACACCCAGCAGCTGCATCAGAGCTGACCCCTGGCCGCCGTTCTGCTTTTCTCCACCAGGAGAGGGGGCTGGAGAGAGAGCCTCAGGATGTGCCCCGTCAGCCCGGCCTGGCGTTCCCTGCAGTGCTGTGTCCTGTCTCACTCACACGCCCCTCCCTGGGGACTGACGGACACCGTGCTGGTGTCATTGTGCACTTTGAAAGTGCTTGCTGCTGGTGCAGGCGGGACCCTCAACTTCCCTGCCATCTCCCATCACGTTTGTTGGCCTCGTGAGGGAGGCCCGGTCCTGGTGCACGGTGCCTCGACAGTCCTACCCGGGGATGGTCCTGGGTGGCGTTGCCGTGCACAGACAAGCAGCGGGAGCTGTGGGGGGGAGCACAGTTAGATCATAGGCAACCGTCTCTCTTGCCGATGGTGGCGCCTCTTGGGCCGAGTGACGGGACCCCTCCGGCCTCTGCAGGTCCCTCGGGTACCATGTGGAGCACGGTGTGACGTAACTGAACCACTCCTGCCGTGTGTGTTTCAGGAGGCTGTGGGGCGATGTATGAGATCCACATCGAGTCAGACGACTTCAAGGAGAAGAGAACGGTGCAGCAGCACCAGATGGTGAACCAGGTCGGTGCAGGCCCTGGATGGGACTCTCTACGCCAGCGTGTCAGCATCACGCCCTGTGACGTCCCTAGAGCCGTCGTGACGGAAATACTGCAGCTGGTGGCTTGTGAGCTGTCGGGAGCTGCACTGGTAACCCAAAGGGAGACGGTTCAAATCTCCCAGCAGCTTATCTGAAGAAAAGTGGACAGTGCCCTCCCGGGCTGTTTACAGCCTCTGAAAACCCACTGGATGGTCAGCTCTGAGTCCAGATCTCACTGGACAGCTTTGAGCTTGAGTTTGGCTTTTTGCCTGGAGACCGAAAGTTTAATCAGGGTGCTGGCTCGGGTGGGGGGCCTTTCTCCTAGTTCGAGGTGCCTGCCAGTGACCCTTGGTGCTCACTTGCCTGTGGACAGTCCTCTCCTGGGCCCTGCCTTCCCTCTGTGTGCTGGGTCAGTTCTGCCCTTTCACAAGGCAGTGACCGCTCCGGAGGGGCAGGTGAGGGCCCATTGCAGGTGCTGTTGTGTTGGCTCCAGCTCATGGGGACCCTGTGTCCAGCACAGCAGAGCCCTGGCCTGGTCAGCTTATCGTGACACTGTGTCCAGCACAGCAGAGCCCTGGCCTGGTCAGCTTATCGTGACACTGTGTCCAGCACAGCAAAGCCCTGCCCTGGTCAGCTCATGGGGACCCTGTGTCCAGCACAGCAGAGCCCTGCCCTGGTCAACTCATGGGGACCCTATGTCCAGCACAGCAGAGCCCTGCCCTGGTCAGCCTCGGCCTCCCCAGCTCCACACCACACACATGCTCTTGTCCTGTTGGCTCCTGGCCCGTGCTTTTCCCTGTCCAGCTGCCCACCTCTAGGGCTGCCACCCCTCATGACCCCCAGGCCAGTGCACAAGTGGTCAGTGTCTCTGATGGTCGCAGGCTAGCTCAATGATTGTCCCTGCCCACCCCTCTGACCCCACCTCCAGGGCCGCCTCCCCTCATGACCCTCAGGCCTGTGCTCAAGTGGTCAGTACCTCTGATGGCCACAGGGAATCTCGGTGCTTGTCCCTGTCTGCCCCCGTGACCCCAGCTCTAAGACCACCTTCCCCAGCCTGGCCCTCGGCTTTGTGCAGGAGTGGATGGTCCCTCCGATGACCTCTCAAGCTCCAGGTCTGATGGTGCCCAGCCCTGCCTGCCTCTGACCTCAGTTCTGGGGCCATCTCCCCTCTGCCCCAGCCCAGCGTGGGAGCAGATGGTTCCTCTCCTGACCTGCAGCTGACTCGGGATCTGACGGTGCCCTCCCTATCCGCCCGCTCTCCCAGCACCACTTAGCACTGAGCATAGCAGGTGCTCACCACGGCCCCAGGCTGCTCTGACTCACTCCGCCACAGGGTCAGAGGCCACTCTGAGCTGACCCTCCAGCACAGTTTCAGAGGCTGTAGATCGCAGGGGAGGAGAGTGTCCATCTTTCTCTGACAGCATCTGGTGGATTCGAACCACCACAGAGGCTCCACCGTTGGGTTATCGACACAGTTCCCTACAGAACTGGATGGACTTCATTTCCCTCAATGGAACAGTGACCTGAGGGGCCACAAAGACCCTCTGTAGCTTTCACACTCTGTGCTGTGTGTTGGGGCCCTCAGCAAGCTGTGCAGGGCTGGGGCGCAGCACTGGGAAAGGCCTACAAAGTTTCTGTGTCCTGAGACCTTTCCTGTGAGTGTAGGGTCGTGCCCTCTCTTAGCTGGAGAGGCTTTAAGGAGGGAAGAGGTAGCCTTGGGTCAGAGGGACAGCAGGACTGCTAGGTGCCCCAGGAGGGGGGAGGGCTTGGGTCAAGAGGACAGCAGGAAGTGCTTGGTGCCCCCAGTGAGCAGAAGAAGGCACATGGCCCAGGGCCTGGGGGGGTGGGGGAGGCTTGTGTTAGCGTGGAGAGGGTGAAGGTTGTGGGGCATCTCACTGGCTCAGCACAGCAGCACGCCTGGCACGGGAGGATGGACGAATGGGCTGAAAATTTGCATGTGGCCAGCCGCCCTGTCAGGACTCCTGGGCTCCCGACCTGCCTGTGTGACGCGTGCTGACGGCAACAGGGAGTGATCACTCTACTTCAGTTCATTAATAAGGAGGTGGGAGCAGGTCCTCCGCTCAGGAAAGCCAAGCACGCGGGTTTGGGTTTCTGCTGCTGTAAGTGACAGAGACCAAGTTCAGGCTGGCAGCCCAGCAGGGGACGCCCTTGAGTGGAAAGGATCCATCCGCAGGCCGAGAGCGCTGGCAGACTGGAAGAAGAGCTGAGAGCAGGGCTTTCGGGGAGAAGCCCAGGGTAGACCAGCAGCACAGCGTCTTACCACTAGGTCACCAGAGGTCTGTCCCCAGCAGGTGTAAAATGATTGTGTTTTCACAGTGGTAATGGCTGACGACGTAGATACTCATGTTAAATATGCATTGTTTTGTAAAGTCCTTGAGAAAAGACACAAGCAACCAAGCACAGTTCCTCTCTGGAAAGTGGGTGGAGGGCATCTCCTGCCGCTGTGTCAGAGGATCCCCCATGCTGCATCCTGGTGGGAGGCAGAGCCCTCCTCTCACTGTAGGATCGGAGGACATGCCCTTTCCCAGACCCCCGCACTGCCAGGGAACAGGCACATGGTCCACCAGCGAGACAGGTCTGCCCTGGGGTTTGAACTGCAGCAGCCGGGGGCCAGGGCCCAGCTTCCTGTGTGTGGAGGCTGTGAGTGGCTGTCTCACGCGTCCGTGGTGCTGGCTGCAGGCCGGAGTCGTGCCTCCCAGCTCGTCTTTTGCTTCCTTTTGACTGTGGAAAACATGAGATGTGGAAATGTCTAATTGTTTTCCATGAAAGGCGGTGGGGAGGTGGCCCATTTAAGCCTCCCCATGCCAGGCCCTTGCAGGCCGGCCGCCGCCGAAAGCACCTGCAGAGGCTCATTGAGGCGCCCTCACTGTCATCATTCTCTGCCCACACAGGCCCTGAAGGAAGAGATCAAAGGGATGCACGGCCTGCGGATATTCACCTCTGTCCCCAGACGCTGAGCACGCAGCCCGCACGCCCTGCCACGCACCTGCTGAAGATTCATCCACGCTGTGTATGGACAATGCAGTATAATTTACGTATTACAAGTATGGAGAGATGGGCTCTCCGCTTAGATGTGAATTAAAGGCCTTTGGCACTGGAGCTGCAGAGGGTCCCTTGGATGGCTCCCGGCACTTTTCTTTGGGAAGTGACATTGTT
Source organism: Elephantulus edwardii (assembly GCF_000299155.1). Classification (NCBI taxonomy): domain Eukaryota; kingdom Metazoa; phylum Chordata; class Mammalia; order Macroscelidea; family Macroscelididae; genus Elephantulus; species Elephantulus edwardii. The sequence goes on from NW_006399761.1 coordinate 884,553, forward strand.
TCTCCACAGTGGCCCTGTCTGTGGACCCTCCTGGCCTGATGCTGGGTTGGGGGGTGGTGCCCACGTGGAGGGCCAGCGCGTCAGTCTCTTGCGCAGAGGTTCTGAGCGGAGTCTGTGCCCTTTCAGGCTTCTCCATGGTCCACGTCTGTCTGCAGAGAGCGTGACACTGTGAACCACTCAGGCCAGGCATCCCTGGGAAGGGGCAGAGAGAGGGACGGGAGGACAGAGCCTCTTGGTTTCGCTGCCTCCTTAGTTTACTGCTTTGCCTTCCCTGCTTCTCAGGCCCTCAGCTGAGGCATCACACTGAAGCCAGGATCATTGAATCGTTGCTGGAGAGGGCAGGAGGGTGCGGGCAGCGAGATGGCAGCATCCCGGCATGTGCTCTCTGTCCCCTGCTTGTCCTGTCTGCAGACCATCTTCATGACCTCTGACTCCCCTGTGACATCTCACATGTAGTGGTGGCCACACCGCCAAGAGTCTTCTGTTTTCATGTCTTAAGGTCCAAGCCCTAAGGAGGACCACCTCCCCTTCCAGGCCCCGTGACAAGGATGCAGACATGGCCACAGTGGCCCAGCTTGGTCAGGAATCGTGCTGGACCATGAGGCCAACGTCCGGCGGTCACCCAGCTTGCAGCCACCTCCCTGTGTCTGGTCAACAGCAGACCGGAAGGAAAAGGGTGTGTTCACCGAGAAGGGACAGAAGGAAAGTCAGAGTGCACCCACCTGGAGGAACAGGAGTGTGGTTTAACCAGCTGAGAAGCCGCACTCTGCCACCCTTCCCACCTCGGGGACCCGCCAGCCCCACTGCGGACCACAGGGAGCCTGGGGACACAGCAGTTAGGGCTCAGCTGATAACTGGTATCATGAAGCCATGGTGACTTCGGGGAGAGGCCTGGGGGGCAGGGGGTTGGTCAGCCCCCGGGAAGACTTCACAGGAAACCCGCGAAGTAGTGCTACTTTGTCATCCTTGTGGTCTGGCATTAAGGTCACACGAACCAAATGATGTATTCAAATATATATACACAGTTGGAAAAAGAAGATGTGGCCTCGTGGCGAGGAGGTGCACTACCAATCTGAAGGTACCTGGTTCGAATCCACCAGGTACTGAGCGAGAGGAAGATGGACAGTCCCCTCCATGCATACGATCTAGAGCCTCTGAAAACCCACCGGAGAGTCAGCTGGGAGTCAGTTCCGATCCGGATTGCACACAGCAACAGCACGTACGTTAATTAAGAGATCCATATATGTGAAGAGAGAGATTTAAAAATGTCTTCTATTTACATACATTTATCAAATATACAGAAAATATTCCTATATGAAAGTTATTTTTAAGTAGCTTTACTAAGGATAATAATAAAATACTTGTCTCTGTGCCGTGAGCTCTCTGCTGTGTTGATCGCCGTGGCAGGTTTCTGTGCGTGAGGGCTGCCCGTGTGTCCATGCTGCCGTGGACACCATTGCCCGAGTGGACGTGCAGCCCACAGTGGATCTGTGTCTGCTTTTCCACACAGGCTTCCTGGGGTCTGGGCTGTGGACGCCCCACCGCGGGACTGTCTACCAAGGCACGCGTGGGTGGCTTTGAACTGCCAACCTCTCGGCTACTAGTTCATCATTATCTGTGCCCCCTACAACTAACTCCCTGACTCTGTCATTTAAGTGGCAGGATGACCTGCTGTCCCTGACGTGGTTCCCAGTCTCACTGCCCCTCCATCTGCCTTCTGAGGCTGTAAATCCCTATGGGAGGAGGCTGCCCATCTTTCTCCCTCAGATAAGCTAGTGGATTTGAACTGTCTACTTTGCAGTTAACAGCCCAGTGTTACACAGGATGTCGGCAGTGCTCCTTAAAGGACTGGTTGGTAATAAGTGCTGTCAGGTCAGAACCCACTTGTGGCTGGTGCGCCTGTATCTTTTTGGAGGCTGTAAGTTTTACGGGAGGAGATTGACCATCTCTCTCCTGTGGAGCAGCTGATGGATTGAAAGCAAACACCTGTGGTCTGCAGTGTGACTCCTTACCCGTTAGGCCACCAGAACTCTGCCTGGCATATACAGAATATACAAGTACATATTCCCCTAAAGGAAATACTCGTTCATACACACTGGCAATGTCAACAGCCTGCGTTACGCAGGAGACACAGCCTTGCTTGCACAAAGTGAAGATGTGAGGCGCTTACTGCACAAGATCAAAGACTAGCTTTCAGTGTGGATTACATCTCAATCGCAAGGAAAGAAAAATCCTAGCTGCTGGGCCAATAGGCAGCATGATAGATGGATAAAAGAGTAAAGTTGTCAAGGATTTCTTGATGTTCGGATCCACCATGAACACCCATGGGCCAGAAATCAGAAGACATGTTGCTTTGGGGAAACCGGCTGTCAGAGACCTCTCCAAAGTGCTAAAGATGTCATTTCAAAGACTAAGGGTTGCCAGGTGCAAGCCATGGTCTTTTCTCTTGCTTCTGATGCATCTGAAAGTTGGAGACTGAATAAGGATGATAGAAGAAGAATCGAAGCCCTTGAATTACCATGTTGGAGAAGAGTATTGAACATCCCAGGACCTGCTAAAAGAACAAACCAGTCCGTGTTGAAGGAGTTGCAGCCAGAGTGGTCCTTGGAGGCAAGGATGCTGAAACTTCATCTCACTTCCTTTGGGCATGTTGTCAGGAAGGACCAGGCCTTAAAGAGAGACATTATGGTGGAAAAAGTGGATGGTCAGAGAAAGGGAGGCAGACTCATGAGATGGCTTCATACGGTGACTGTACCCGCGGGCTCGGGCACATCTGAGCCGGTGAGGGTGGTTCAGGAAAAGGCGAGGTTCGGATCTGTTGTTCACAGGGTCCCTGTGAGGGGTACAAAACTCAAGGACACAGAACAACAAAAGGCCGTGTGATGAGCACAGATAGATGGGGGTGGGGGGAGATTATGGGCATATTGGACAGGAAACAGCTTTGTCACAAAGTCACAATCCAGTTGCCCAACCGAAAGTGTCTTGATCCTACACATGTTGGCAACTGCTGGATAATCACACCTTGGACTCTCCAGAAATGGCACTATCATTATTTATAAAAAGAGGCTAAACAGTGCCACACTAACTGGCTTGAGTTATGGGCGTCGGTGGCACCCAGACATATGGATTTAATGAGGTGATTGTTTCTAGAGTGAGGTTCGAGAGGTCTACAGACATCAACTTGGAAATGTATTTCTGACATGATGGAAACTTTGTAAACAAGCTGAGATTGCCTTTTTAACAGCAGTTTTGGAAGAAAACAGGTGTGCCTGGATTTGAAATGGAAATTTCTTAAGACATTTGGAATTGTTTCAGTATTCTAGAGAAATGTAGACTATGACACAATTGGTGAGCGTCATGTACCTCTGCTCTCAGTGTAGAACAATGCAACTGAAAATGGAATCACTATTTGTGCATACAAGTCCCTTCCCGTGCCCTGTGCAGACCGATCAGGTTACACTGTGAGTTGATAGTGTCCAGTGCTGAATGGGCTGCCAAAAGAACAAACAAGTCTGTCCTGGAGGGAGTGCAACCAGGGCGCTCCTTACAGGCAAGGATGCTGAAATGTCATCTGCCTTATTTTGGCCCTGTTGTCAGCAGGGGTCAGTCCTGGAAGAAGGACATCATGCTGGGATAGGCAAGGATCAGGGAAGGAGAGGAAGACTCCTGGGTGGACTGGCACTGTATGTAACAGTGGGCTTGAGCACATCAGAGATAGGGCAGGGCTCAGATCTATTGTTCATAAGCCACTGTGAGTTGCAGTCAGCTTGATAATACCCAACTGTGAAGACAATGGGAGGTCTGGAGGGACCTTAGGGGTGCATATTGCCAGCCCAGGGGCTGTGAGATTGGCTGTTCAAATCTACCAGACATCCTAAGGTAGGAAGCTATGCCATCTCTTCTTGTGTCTTGCAGCCTGGAAAACCCAGTTGAGGTCACCCTAAGGAGTCAAAACCCATTCAACAGCAGTAAAATAAATGGAACTGGGGGTGGGGGGAGTGTCAGTCTCCCATAAAGATTGACAATCTTTGAAACGCTTTGGACGGGTGCTACAGTAGGACTTGGCTCTAGGCCATAGGGTTTGGGTGGGTGGGTGGCACAATGGTTAAACACAGTTGATAACAGGAAGGTCTGTGTTTTAACCTGTCCGGAAGCTTCTTGGGAGCAAGACCTGGCTATTCCGTAGAGAAGACTGCCAGAAAACCTTTTCAGGCTAGTTCTGTCCTATTACAGGAGTTTGGGGTGAGTCAGAACAGATGTGAGGGTACCTGACAACAGTAAAGAAGTAACTTACATAATGCCCAGCTTTTCAGACACACTTAAGATGATGATGTAAAATGATTTACTCTATGCTTCTGAGAGCTGGACAATGAATAAGGATGGCAGGAGAGTTGATTGATGCCTTTGAGCTGTGGTGGTGGAGAATAATACTGAATATCCCATGGACTGCCAACAGAACAAACAGGTAAGTCTTGGAGAAGGTGAAGCCCGAGTGTTCTTTGGAGGCACAGATGATAAAGCTTTGTCTCACTCACTATGGGCATTGTTGCTAGGAGAGGCCATTCCTTGGACAGGGTCGTCTACTCTCTGCAAAGGTAGAATGTCAACAAGGGAGAGGAAGACCCTCACCCAGGTGGATTGATACGGTGACTGCAGGAAAGGGCTCAGGTATATCAGAGATTGGGAGGAGGGCACAGAACAGGACAGGGTTCAGACCTGTTCATTGGGTCGCTAGGTGTCAACCTCAACGGCACCTAGCAATAGGATTTAATTTGCTTTTCAATCTTGAAATGAGTTCATCATCTGATGTTACGGACCACGCAGTTGAACCGATCCGTGGCTGACCTTTCTGCAGGTTTTCAGAGGCTGTAAATCGCAAGGGAGAAGATTGCCCATCTTTCTCCCACAGAAAAGCATACAAACCATCCGCTTTGGGGTTGCGGGACCACCAGAGCTCATCTGAGGTAGTAAATTATTTTTAGTTATGTTTTTTGGGGGTTGGTTTTTTTCTGGCCAACTAAAAAAAGGTTTATTAGGGAAAGCATTTTCAAAGGTCGACATTCTTTTAAAAGCTTGAGCAGAGGTGAGAAAAGGCTGTATGCTTATAAGAGGGTGGGAGTTTGAGACATTAGCCTATCAAAAGAAGGGATTATGTTTATTCATGAGGGAGGAGGAGCCTCCTCTGCGATTGGTTCATGTGGGGGAATAGTAGGAAAATTAAGCACATGCGCAGTTGTCCTTTTAAGACGGCTGCCCCGGAAGTACTCTTGGGGGGGGGGGCGGCAGGAGGGGGCACACACACATGGTCAAGGCGACCACGAGGACAGAGAACGCCTAGCTCAGGACAGTTCAGAAACACATGTGTGCGCTCGTGTGACTTGCAAGGCGGCCATGTCCAGGCGAGGCCGAGGTCATCAGGGGTCACGCCCCGTCGGGGTGGCTGCCCCGGAAGTACTGTGTGGGCGCGCGCTGCGCACGTGGTGCGGGTGGCCTCGGGGATGAAGGGAATGCCCATCTCGGAAGTGGTGTCGTTCTGCTGCCCGAGTGACAGAAGTCTGGTGTCAAACACCACTAATGGGAACAAAGCCCGCGACGACTGAAAACAGTCCAGGCTGGAGGCTCCCCCGCGAGCACTGAGCGGGAGGGGAAAAGAAATGCAAACTGGGCAGACGTGGTGAGAAGGCTGACGTTTCCTGCAGTGGTTTCCTGCAGTGATAGATGTCGGGATGCCAAGGAGGGAGCAGGGAGAGTGGGGTCCCTCCTGGTCCTCGGGGCCGGCCGGAGCTCCGCTTAGGTGTACATTTCACACCTTCGTATACTATGTTTCAGATACTCGCTCAGATACATTGTGTGTTATAAAACTAATCATTGATCAGTGGCTCCTATCACCCATCTGTTCACGTCCCCATTGGATCCTTCCTAATTCCTTCACCCCCACTTCTCCCCTCCACTCACCAAACTCTTTTTTTTTTTATTTTTGTGTGAGTGTACCATCAAATCAGATCTGACTGGTACAGGAGGAGATTGTTCCTCCTTTTCCCGGCAGAGCATCTGGTAGATTTGAACCGTGTGCCTGTGGGATTGTAGTTGCAGCTCCTTGCCACTAGGTCACCAAACTCTCTTAACCTAGTACTTTCCTCTCCCCTTCCCCAGTTCCCCCCGCTCCCCTTCCCTGCCTTTGGGGTTTTACTCACATCTTCTAGTTCTGTGCAGTCAAGCCGCTTGTGACCAGTAGTGACCCTGTGTACAACAGCCCAGTGCCCTGCTCTAACAGTTTACAATAACAGGCTTGTGAAGTATTTATGAGACTGAGTTAGTTTGCTGAGCATAATACTCTCTGGCCTCTCCCACGTTATGTTTCATGAAATCATTGCTCCTGAGTGCTGTATAATATTCCATTGTGTGACTGTACCACAGTTTTGCTATCTGCTGCTTGTTGGACATTCGGGCTGTTTGCATTTTCTTGCTATTGTGAATAACACTGCTATGAATTTAAGGGTACACATCTTGGTGTCTCAGTTCTATTTTCCTTGGGGTATATTCTTAGCAGTGCAATGGCTGACTTATATGGGATTTCTGTGTTTCAGCTTTTTGAGAATATGCCAATCTGCCTTCCAAAGTGGTTGTACCATTTTACAATCCCACCAGCAGTGCATGAGAATTTTAATCTCTCCACATCCTCTCCAACATTTATTGTTTGCTGTCTTGTTAAACTTTAGATATGCACCATTTTTTAAAAAATGTGTCTACACAGGAAAGTCTGCTGTCAGAGACCTCTCCAGAGTACTGAAGAGCAACAATGTCTGGAGACTAAGGTGTGCCTGGTTCAGGCCATGGTCTTTGCAATTACTTGCTATGAGTCAAAGCTGGACAATAAGTAGGGTTGATAGAAGAATTGATGCCTTTTAGCTGTGGTTTTGGAGAGGAGTATTGACTACACCAGGGACAGCTAGGAAAACAAACAGGTTTGCCCTCGAGAGGGTGAAATCACATTGCTCCTTGGAGGCAAGATTCTGAAGCTTTGTCTGACATACTTCAAACATGTTGCAAGGTGGGATCAGTCCTTGGAGACAGAAGTCATGCTTGGGAGGGTGGAGGGACAGCACAGGAGAGGAAGACCCTCAGTGAGATGGATTGATTCAGTGACTGGGGTAATGGGGGTGGGTGTGTCAGAGACAAAGAGATTGGCACAGGACAGAGCATGGTATTGGGCTGTTGTACATAGGGTCGCTATGAGTCGCAGGTGGCTCGACGGCACTTAACAACCATAACAGCAACACAGCATTAAAACATCAATAGCATCTGTTTAGTGAAAGGATGTATCAGTATGGTGTGTATATATCAGCAGATTAATTGATCAGACTTCTAGATTTCAATTGATTGGAATGAAATTGAGAGAACAGTATAATGAACAATGCAATTCTATAACTAATATAATACATTGTAATAAGTTATAAAATGTAACATGTCCTAAGTTTTAGTTTATTGTAGGCACTATGTATAAGGAAGAGCTGAAAATGTAAAGTGTATTTATGAAGCTATGCTTTCTGATTCAGAGATAATGGTTAGAAACTGGAATCCAGCGTTTTATTTATAGATCCTGCCAAAAGAACAAATGTTTATCCTGTTTGAAATGACACAGTTGTAAATTGGCAGTTGGCAATTCTCCATTTAAAACTTCCTCTCAGCCAGAGAAATGTCGCTACAGTCAAAACTAACTCAGGGAAGTTGCTGCGAAGAAGGATGCTTGGAAATCCACTGTGTGGCTACACTTGCTGCTTCTCCATCCAGGCTTTTGAGCAACTGCCGGCTACAGTGTTCAGGGGAGGGGGAGCTCCATTTAAAAGAAAGAAAGAAAAAAACCCTTTAAAATGAAATGAACTGAAAGGCGTAGCGCCTTCAGCCTTTTGTCGCATCCACCATAACATCTGAAAGGAGGCTAGAACTCTCTTCATCTTCATTTCTCTCAATGCAAACCCCCCAGGAGTTCTGAGTTACACTTGAACTCCTGAAATGACTTCTTGATACTGACCTGCCTGTGTATGTTCTCAACTGTTGTTGTCACCGTGTCAGTCCTCATTGAGGGTCTTCCTCTCTGTCTCTGAAACCCCCCCCCCCACCTTTCCCAGCATGATGTCTTCCCCTGACAACATGTCTAAAGCCTCTGAGAGATGGCATTCCTTCAACTCTGCCTTTAAGCAACACCCTTATTTGCTGTCTGACTTTGCGATGCATCACACACAATTGAAAATACCATGGCTTGGCTCGTGTGTACCTAAGTCTTCAGACCGATGTTTAGCATCTCAGAGAGGTCCCTGACAGCACAAGTCCCCTTTGCAAATCTTTTTGATTTTTCAATTTTTCTTTTTCATCTTTTGGTTTCTTAGTCTAGAGAAATGTAGCCAGAGTTGTAAAACTACCTGTGGTGGGGAGGAGCCCTGGTGGTGTAGAAACGTGGGAGGCTGCTAACCCAAGTTTGGTAGCTTGGACCTACCCTTTGTCCCAAGAGAGGGGGATGTGCCATCTTTAAAGATTAAAGCCTTGGAAACCCGATGGGGCGGGGATGACCCTGCTGGTCGGGACCCTCTTGGTGGCAGTGAGGTCACTGTGTTTTGGTTTTATTGTTGAAGGTGGGAAGGGATTTCTAGCCATCCAGTTTGGAGGTTGGGGTGTTGTACCATCCGCTCTGTCACTGAATCTGTTTGCTTCATCACCCTCAGCCGGCCACATGTCTGGGCCTCTGTTGTTGTGTACTGTGGGGTCGAAGCTGACTCTTAGCTGACCTTCCGGAGGCTTTTCAGAGGCAGTCAATTGCAGGGGAAGAGATTATCCATCTTCATCAGCTGGTGATGAATTAGAACCACGTGCCTGTGGATTGAGAGCACAGCTCCTTACCTCTAAGCCCCAGAGCTGCTGGTTGTTTTTTTTTCACAATTGTCGATTTGTGACCCGCACGAGTGGGGCCCCCACCTGAGGGTTGTTGAGGCAGGTGCCATTCTCTTTGGTAATGCGGCACCTCCATGTGGTTTGATTTGTTCATCAGCTTTTAAAAATTTTTATTTTAAAAAAATTATTTTCTTTTCTCCTTGTTTTATTTGGGTGAAAATTCACAAATCATACTGGCTTTCATTCAGTCATTCAAACACATTTCCTTTAATGTTAATTACAGTTGATTACAATAACAACAGTGTAATTAACAGCAGCAGTGTCTCACCAGACCCTTGTTACACATTGCCTCTCCCTGCACCCCAGCTTCTCTGTGAACCCCTGTGGTTCCCCTCTCAGCCCTGGTAACAACTCTGTGTCTAACTCTTTCCTGAGTTTTTACATTAGTGGCATTTTCGTTCTCTTGTAGCCCTTGCTGGCCCTTTGAGGTGGGAGATTGCTGAAATCCTGAGCTGCACCCCAATGCCGTAGGCCCCTGGCATGGTGAATTTGGGCTTTGCCGTTCCTTTCACTGGTGGGAGACCTGTGAATGAGTGGTTAGAATGTTCTCTTTCCCCAGACTTGAGCACTAGACTCAGTGCTCTCCAGAATTTCCAAGATTCTCCTCAGACACATGTGTGTTGCTGTCTGAGTTTAATTCTCCGACACTGGCAGGTCCCCGCCCTCCCACCCTCCTGATAGGTTTCTGTGCAGCTGCGACGCATTTCTGGTTGTTGATTTAGCCGCCAGTGTGGGGCTGTGGATCGATCTCACCTGGGCAGCCTCTACCCGGCTCCATCCAGCTCCGTCCTCTGGGCCTCACCATCGGCTTCTCCGCCTCCTGGTGCCTGTGGCTTAGGTGAGTCCCGCGACGCTGGCACTGCTCGTGGTCACAAAGCACCAAGCACTGGCGAGTGGGCGAGGGTTTGCTGTGCCCTGTCCCCTGGTGGCGCAGGTGAGCCTCTGGTGTCTTTTCAGCACCTCCTTTGTCAACAGTGCTGCCCGCAGCATTTTCTGAAAACACTGGGCCTCTGTCAGCTGCACGACCTCGCTCGCGGGCTCCCAGCGAGCGTCCCCTGCCTTCCCCTTTCCTGGCCAGCGTGCGGTCACTCCCGCTGACTTCCCAGCAGTGGGGGGGGGGTGTCAGGGGCTCAGTTCTCCTGGGGGTCCACTCACCAGGTGTCCAGGGCGCAAAGTGAAGCTTGACTGGCTGTGTGCTGGGCCAGGCAGCTCCCTAGCGCGGCCCCTTCCCGTGACTTCCTCCAGGGTCAGCTCTGACCTACGGGGACACCTTATTTCTTTGAGAGTCCCCACCGTCACTGCCTGTTGTTCCCAGTGTCTTTATAAGCCGTGGCATTAAATAACGTGCACGTGGGCATCTAAGACAGACGCCAGCAAATGTTGGGAGCCCCAGCCGAGGGGACCCTGCATACCACCAAGGGGCACACACTCCCCCAGGGCTGTTGAGTGGGGGTGAGGGTGTAAAAGTACAAAGGAGGTAAAGCCGGAGGGCAGAGCCCTTGGTGGGGCTGTTAGCGCGTCCAGCGCCCGGTCCTGCTGGGGCCGCCCGGCTGCTTTCCCCTCCTCCGAGTTCTGTCTGTGGAAGTGCAGCCAGGCTTCCATCAGAGGTGGGGGGCTGAGACTCTAGCTCACACACAAGGGGCATGGTCCCAGGAGTGCCCCGTCCCTGGAGGAGGCCATCGTGCTTGGGAAGTAGGGGGTCAGTTAGAAGTAGGCAGACCCCCAGGAGATGGACCGATGCGGTGGCCAAGGCCGGCAAGGGGCCACACAGGGTGTCACTGTCTTGTGTTCAGGATGCTGTGAGTCGGGGCCCACCCCAGGTACCCCCTAACAGCGTTTCTCCAAGGCCTGCGGGCCTGGCTTTGCACGGCTGGGTTAGTGTCTGCCATTTCCTCACTCAGTTTGATGTCTTTCCTAAGAACACCAGTTTGTCACGGTGTGTGGACTGAAACTGTTGAACTAATCCCACCGCTGGGTCCCCAGCTCTCAGCCCAGGGTAGGAAGGGACACCCAGAGTGGTAAATCCTGCAGGTTGATCCTCGGCCTCCAGTTTCTTGCCCGGCCGGTTGCCTCCGGCCAAGCCGACCCAGGAGCCAGCAGCCTTCACCTGCCTGCCCACCGCCAGGTGTTCTCAGCAGGGTTCTCATCCTGCTGTGAGAGGGAACCCCTTGTACCACCAGGATGGACCCCCAGGGATGGAGCCCACCTCCCCCAGGGGAACCTGGATTCTAGGGGCCCAGGATGGACCCCCAAGGGATGCAGCACCCTGGGAAGGAGCTGGAGGTGTTACCTGATGCTCATCAGAGAAAGGCCCTGGGGCTCCCACAGCACCTGTGGCAGTGGGACTGTGGGGTCCCTGGAGGGACACCGCAGTCCTGCCTCCTCTCTGCCCCCTTCCCTTCTACACCTGTAAACTAGGCTGTGCTCTCCCAACCTCCACATCCTCTATCTGATGGAAGTAAAAGCCTATTCACAGGGCAAAGGACGAGCTGGACCAAAGCCCAGCAGGAGGTCGGGTGCCATTGGCAGAGACCTGCCTTCTGAGACTGTATTAAAAATGAAAATTGTACAGTTAGAATCAATAGGACACAGATCAGGCTATATTTTTGATACAATAGTAACACTAACTGCATGCACACATATTGTTATGTGCCGTCAAGTTGCTTGTGACTCATAGCGATCCTATGTACAATAGCCCTGAAATCTGCTCTATCCTGTGCCAACCTCACTCTCTCTGACACACCCACTCCCATTTTATCCCAGTCACTGAATTGATCCATCTTATCGAATGTCTTCCTCTCCTGCGCTGTCCCTCCACCCTCCCAAGCATGTCCCTCCTTGCAATATGTCCAAAGTATGTCACACGGAGCTTCAGAATCCTTGCCTCGAAGCAGCAGCCTGGTTTCACCCTCTCTAGGACGAACCTGTTTGTTTTCCTGGCAGTCCATGTGTGTGTGCATGTTGTTGTTAATGCACCATTGAGTTGCGACTCATAGCGACCCTATGTACAACAGCCCTAAACCCTGCTTTGTTTTGTGCCAATCCCACTGCCTCCGACACACCCATCCCAATCACCCCAGTCACTGAATCAATCCACCTCATAGAGGGGCCTTCCCCTCCTGCGCTGCCCCTCCACCCTCCCAAGCATGATGTCCCTCTCCAAGGACCGGTCTCTCCTCACAATATGTCCAAAGTATGTTAGACTGAGCTTCAGAATTCTTGCCTCCAAGGAGCAGACTGGTTTAACCCTCTGCAGGATGAATCTGTTTTCTTAGCAGTCCATGGTACCCTCAATACTCTTCTCCAGCACCAAAGCTCAAAGACATCAATTCTCCTTCTATCCTCCTTTGTCATTGTTCAACTCTCTGATGCATAACAAGTGATTGCAAAGACCATGGCCTGTATCAGACGCACCTTAGTCTCCAGAGAGACACCATTGCTCTTCAGTACTTTGTAGAGGTCCCTAACAGCAGACTTTCACATTGCAATACATCTTTTAATTTCCTGGCTACTGGTGCCAAGAGTGTTGACTGTGGAGCCAAGCAAACTAAAGCTATCAACAATCTCAGTCTCTTCACCACACATCTTGATGCTGCCTATTGGTCCAGTGGTGAGAATCTCTATCTTCTTGACATTGAGCCTCAATCCATATTGTAGGCTGCAGTCCTTTACCCTCAGCAGCAAGCGCTTCAGGTCCTCCTCAGTTTCAGCAAGCAGGGTTGTGTCATCCGCATAACACAGATTGTTGATAGATCTTCCACCAATCCTGACCCCACATTCCTCCTCATAGAGCCCAGTCTCCCAGGTAATCTGTTCTGCATACAGGTTGAAAAGGTATGGAGACAGGACACATCCCTGGCGTATGCCCTTCCCAATTTTGAACCATGCAGTGTTTCCTTGCTCTCTTCTGATGACTGCCTCTTGGTCCAAGTATAGGTTTTTCATTAGCACAATCAAGTGTTCTGGGATTCCCATTCTTCTGAGAGTCAGCCACAGTTTGTTATTATCCACACAGTCAAACGCCTTTGCATAGTCAATAAAACACAGATATACATTCCTCTGCTATTCCCTGCTTACAGCTAAGATACATCTTAACATTAGCTACAGTAGCATAGCAGGCTATAATTTAGGGAAGAGATTTTTCAGTAAAATTTATGTAACACAAGAATGAAGTTTATATTGCTCTGTTCCTGAGAACAGTTCCTGAGACCCCAAGAACTGCTATGCTGGACTGGAAGTGGTGCTGTGTACACCTCCCTAACGTCTGTTGTTGCTGTTGTTAATGCGCCATGGAGTTTGTCATGACCCCTAGCGACCCTATGAACTATAGTTCTGAATGCTGCCCTATCTTGAGCCAGTCTCACCATCTCTGACACACCCATCTTCATCACACCAGTTACTGAGTTAGTTCATTTCATGCGGGGTCTTCCTCTCCTGCCCTGTCCCTCCACCCTTCCAAGCATAATATAATTCTCCAGAGTCTGATCCCTCCTGGCTACATGCCCAAAGTATGTGAGATGGAGTCTCAAAATCCTTGCCTCCTGGAAGTAGCTTCATTTCACCCTCTCCAGGACAGACTTGTTAGTTCTCCTGGCAGTCTGTGGTATGGTCTACTCTTCTCTAGCACCACAGCTCAAAGGCATAAGGTCTGTTGTCCTTGATTATTGTTCAGCTCTCTGATGCACAGCAGGTAATTACAAAGACCATGGCCTGGATCAGGTGCACCTTAGTCTCTAGACTGGCATCCTTGCTCTTCAGCATTCTGGTTGCATTTATATTAAAAATGATAAAATTTGTATAACAATATTAGCCTTTAAGCTTTGGTGCTGGAGAAGAGTATTGGGTGTACCATGGACCACTAGGAGAACAAACAGGTTCATCCTGGAGAGGGTGAAGCCAGGCTGCTCCTTGGAGGCAAGGATTCTAATGCTTTGTCTGACATACTTTGGTCATGTTACAAGGAGGGACCAGTCCTTGGAGAGGGACATCATGCTCGGGAGGGTGGAGGACAGTGCAGGAGAGGAAGATCCTCGATGAGATGGATTGACTCAGCGGGGTTATGGGTGTAGGTGTGTCAGACGATAACGTTGGCTCAGGATAGAGCAGGGTTCAGGGCTGTTGTACAGAGTCGCTATGAGTTGCTGGCAACAACAGCAGCAATATTAGCCTCTGTATGTGTTCATGTGTGTGTACAACAGAGTGTAATTCAGAAAAAGATTTTTCAGTAAGATTTTCTAGAAGAAATTTGGTCCCTAAGTTTCATAGCTTGAGTAACAGTAGACCTATCATCTTTATTGGAAAATGCTTGAAGATGATAGCAAATTTCTCCCCCTTTAAACTATTAGCTCTTCTTGTACCTTTTTGAGGAAGAAATTAGAAAGTTAACCCCCCCCCCATAAAAAAGAATGAGGCAGGAATGAATAATAAGTATAAAAGCATAAATAAGGCAGAAAAGAGAAAGTTGGAATAATAACAAAAATGCTGACTCGTAAAATTTAACAAGGTCACCAAACCAAACAGCTGAGTAATTGAGAGAACAGGGGGAAGCAAGAACTGGCATCCTAGAACAGAGCGCTCGACTCCTCCCTCCGAATGAACGGAGCCCGGAAAGAAGAGGCTTCTGCCCCAGAGAAGCAGGATTTCATCCAGCGCTTCTCCCAGATTGTCAAGGTGCTGCCTGAGGAAGGTCTGGGGCACCCAGAGATAGGAGTTGCTGTTACCCAGCTCAGGAAGGTCCTAGAGACAATGCCATTGGAGGCAAGTAGAACCGAGGTTTACCAGTGCTGGCAGTGTTGCAGGAGCTGGTGGAGCCCAGGAAGCAGGATGGTGAGTGTGCAGCGGGCCCTGACAGTGGGCTGGTGTGTGGAACTGCTCCAAGCCTTCTTCCTTGTATTAGACGGCATCATGGATTCATCCCTTACCCGACGTGAGCAGCCCTGCTGGTATGAGAAGCCAGGCGTAGGTCTGGATGCCATCATTGACGCCAGGCTGCTGGAATCGTGTATCTGCCGCCTGCTGAAGCTACTGCCGGGAGCAGCCCTGTTACCTGAACCTGATGGGGCTCTTCCTGCAGAGTTCCTTCCACACTGAGATTGGACAGACCTTGGACCTCATCACTGGCCCTCAGGACAAGGACGATCCCAGTAGATTCACGGAAAAGAGCTACAAATCCACTGTCAAGTACAAGACAGCTTTCTACTCATTTTACCTTCCTGTAGCTGCTGCAGTGTATAAGGCGGGCACTGAGGGGGAGAAGGAACATGCCAACACCACCAAGAAGATCCTGCTAGAGATGGGCGAATTCTTTCAGATTCAGGATGATTACCTTGATCTTTTTGGTGACCTCAGTGTGACAGGCAAGACTGGCACTGACATGCAGGACAACAGATGCAGCTGCCTGGTGATCCAGTGTCTGCAGCGGGCCTCTCCGGAACAAGGCCAGATCCTGCAGGACATTATGGGCAGAAGGAGACGGAGAAGGTAGCCCGGGTGAAGGCACTGGGTGGGAACCGGAGCTGCCTGCTGTGCTCAAGCAGTGGGAAGGAGAGCGCTTCAGCCACATTATGGGGCTTATCGAGCAGGACACTGCTCCCCTGCCCCCAGCCATCTTCCTGGGACTAGCGCACGGTGAGGGTGGAGGAGGGGAGGCTCTTAATAAATTTTTATTGGGTTTTTTTTAACAAACAGAAAAGGGGAGAAAGCACAGAGGTTTAAAATAAGTGACAAAGGGCAAAAAGTTCTTGGAAAACCAAAATGCACATACTTAATTTTTTTACAACATTATGCAAATTTTAAAACACAGAGCCATTTCCTAGGAAAATAAAATTTACCAAAACTGATCCATAGAGAGAAAAGGAACTGACAAACCAACCCATAAAGTCAGAGAGAAATTTATCAAATAATCTCATCATAACAGGGAAGCTCTGGTGGCCTAGTCCTAAGAAGCTGCACTGCAATCCCGAAGGCATGCAGTTCAAATCACCAGCAGCTCTGTGGGAGAAGGATGGGCAGTCTCCTCCCGTGCAATTAACCGCCTCCAGGAACCCGCCAGGTCAGCTATGGGTTGGTTTTGACTCTGTGGTACACAACAACACAAGAGGAACACACCAGCCTCCAAAGAACAGAAAATCCCAGGGTTACTCTTTTCCAGAGACTAAAAATCAGAGGGGAAGGCCCCACTGCTTTTGAGAAACGTGCAAAATTACCATCTAACTTGGGTGTGGATAGTATAAAACCGAAAAGGGCAATCTAATCCCACTTGAGAATTCAGGGAAACATTTCTTTTTTTTAATCTTTTTTTATTAAATTTTATTAGTTTTAATGAACATTTACAGAGATTTTGGGTTTTCATTCATTCATTGTTGCACTGTTTTCTCCACCCTCATCCCCAGTTCGTTCTTCTTCCCCCCCCAATGTCTGTTTTAATTGTCCAATTGCCACAGTGCTTGTCAAAGCCAGTTCTGATTAATCTCCTTTGTCAGTGTGTCCCTTGCCATTCCCTATCACTCCTCCCTGAGAGAGACTTCACCCTGAGTCATAAGGAAAAGGGGATGGCGTATTCTCTTAGCTACTTCCTGCTGAAAAGGGACACTGTGAGTTTCAGGGTGAAGGTCTTCTCTCACTACTCTAAAGGGTCCCTTTGGCAGTAGGAAACACAGACTATTATGGAGATTGATTTTGGAATTTAGATGCACTGTTATCAATTGTGCTTAGCCGTACATGTTCATATCCTTGAAGATGTATCATGGAAGTGTTGCAGCCTAGAAGATACAAATTTAACTAACAAGTTAAAAGTGCATGAGTCAAAAATGGAAAAGCAATAATATTCTGAGTAGAGGTTCTAATAGTGGCACAAATCAAGTTACAGAGGTAAGGTGGTTCCATTGCCATCCTTACTCTAACTTAATTCTTTTTTTTAAAATTTAAATTTGTTATTAATGTCAGTGAAAATTTACAGAGGCTTTGGATTTCCGTTCCTTCATTGTTGTAGATTTGTCTCCTCCCAAGGCTCCCTCCCCACCAGACATTACCCTCTTGGAAAAGTAAAAGAAAAGATTCTTTCATTATTTTACAAACCCTCTCCCAGGTCCACTCCACCGTGTAGCCATTGCTCTAGACTCCTGTCATGACATAAATACCTAGTCACATATCTCTTTTAAACAGTTTTCTCCCTTCTCTGTTTCAGAGCAGCATACATTATTGAACCCATCTTACTCAGTCTCTCCCCAACCCCAAGGACAGTCCCATTCCACAACAGTGGCATCATGTAATATTTGTCCCTTTGTGACTGGGACATTTCACTCAGCATAATGTTCTCCAGAGTCAACCATTTTGAGTAATATTACATGAGTTCCTTGTTTTTTAATGCAGCATAGTAGTATTCCATTGTGCGAATATACCACAGCTTCTCTAGCCATTCGTTTGTTGATGGGCACTTAGGTTGTGGAAACTTATTTCTAACCCAACAACCCTATAAAGAAGAAATAATCCTGTCCAAGTGGGCCAGGCATAAAGGAGCCAGCCATCCAACTCGCTCAGAGCTGGTTTGCACTGTGGGGTGGTGGCTGGGCTGCACGGGGCCAAGCAGGGCCAGGTCATTGGGTGTCCAGTGGGTACCTTCTGAGATCTCTCCTCGGAGGCAGCAGGCCTCCACGTGTCCTGGTAGAAGTGAGCGTGTCAGCCCTTGGCACACTCAGGGACCCCACGCTAGCCCTCCTCCAAACCACGCATGGCTGTGGGCTCAGCCGACTCCCAGCTGAGCCTCCCGTGGCTTTCCGAGGCTGGACAGCATCTGAAGGACACTGCCCGTCTTTCTCCCTCTTAGCTGCTGGTGGGTTTGAACCTCTGAAGAGGCTCTGCTTTTGGGTGAGCAGTGCAACACCTCACAGACTACAGCGCCGGACACTGGCCAGTCTCACTGGCTGTTAAGATATACTGTGTTGTGCCATTGAGTCGACTATATCTCATGACCCTCTGAACAGCTCTGAACCTTGCCCTATCCTCAGCCAACCTCTCTCTCCGTCCCCAACACACTTGGCCTTATTTCTACAGCCATTGTGTCAATTCATCTTATTGAGGGACTTCCTCTCTTAACGCTGGCCCTCTACCTCTCCAAGTATAATCTCCTTCTCCAAGGACTGGCCTTTCCTGACAAGTCCAAAATACATGAGACAGTGTGTCACTCTCCTGGCCTTCCAGGAACACCCGGGTTTCACTTTGTGCATGGCAAACCTGTTGTTCTCTTGGCAGTCTGTAATATATTCAAAGCTCTTCTCCAACACCACAACTCAAAGACACTGATGTTGCTTCTGTCACTCCTAGTCATTGTCCAGCTTTCAGATGCACAGCAGACAATTGAACCATGACATGTATGTGACGGGTTCACCTTAGTCTTTGGACTGACATTGCTGCTCTTCCGTCTAGAGAAGTCCCGGACAGCAGATTTTTCCAGTGCAGCTCCTGTCTTTTGATTATATGTGTGTAATATTTTTTTACCAATTTGCGTACAGTCAGTTGTTCATATACGTTGTGTTTGTCAGTTGGTGGCACTACCCTAGCCTGTGTGTTGCTGTGATGCTGAATGAAGGTGGTGCCACTTCCCGCTGCAGAGTGTGTTCTGACTCACAGCCCTGCGGGCTGAGCGTGTGGGCTGAGGCGGTAAATAAATAGGGAAGCTGAAGGCCACGTCTTTCTCCATCAGAATAACTGGAGGAGGTTAACCTGCACTGAAATCCCAGAGGCACGCGGTTCAAATCCACCAGATGCTCTGCTGTAGAAGGAGGGGCAAGGGGCAATCTCCTTTAACTGGAGGGTCAAACCAGAAATGTTACCCACCAGCACTTGGCCCCTTCACCACTAGGGGTCCTCCCTTGCTTCTGTTGTTGTAATGAGGCCCCAGCAAGGGGAGCACAACCCCAGATCTAAACCTCGCGCTGTCCCACCACCCTCACCATCTCTGATGTCCTGTCGTCCACTGTTGCAGGCACTGTGTCCGTCCTCTTTCTCTGACCCTCCACCTTCCCCAGCGTGATGTCTGCTCCCTCCTGACACTGTGCCCACAGTACGTGTGACCGGCCTTGTCTCTGAGGAGCACCCAGGTGGCACTCTGGGAGACCTTGTTCCTTTATCCATCACCACACTTCAAAAGCCGCCTTCTGTCAACCTTGCCACTCGGGCCTCAAATCCCAGCAGGAATTCCAGGGAGCTTCTTAGACTGGGAAAGACTAGGAGGGAAGCCTGGTCACCGACTTCCCAAAGTTGGATGTTGAGTCCACACGGGTCACACCAGAGCCTTGGGCATGTGGCTGAGGAAGGTGTCCCCTCAGGCTGGGAGGAGCTGCAAATGTGGCCGGGCCGAGAAGGGCACGTAGCTCACATGCTGTCCGTCACCCCCCTGCTGACCCCAGACTCCTCCCAGACACCCACAGAGCCCCTCTTCCTCCCTCTTTATATCACACATTGGAACGTGTGCACTCGGTCCCCCTCTCTTCATACCATAATATCTTAGTAATGTCTCTGTGACATTGACAGGATTGCTGCTGGTGGTGTGTCCCATCGAGTCAGTTCTGACTCAGGAGAGCCCCCAGGACAGGGTGGAGTCCCATGCGCATTTGCCTGGGATGTAAATTCTGCAGAAGCAGGTCTTCCCTCAGCGCCTCCCCATGTTCCCGAGCTGTTGGTGGGTTTGAACTGCTGACCTTCCAGTTAACAGCCAGGCACCGTCACCATTGTGTGCCCAGGACCTTTAGTATCCATGCTGGCATGGATTGTTTTCCTTCTCCCCCCCCCCGAGTGTGTGTATATGATGATTGGCCTGGTGAGTAAGGGATTCCTCGGCCCACTCAATGGCACGCCTTTCAGATCTACCAGCTGGTGAGAGAGAGATGGTCAATCGCAACCCTAACCCTCACCCTCCGCCTTTCCAAGCAGGACGTCCCTTTCCAAGGACTGGCTTCTCCTAGGAACATACCCAAAGTCTGTGAGATGAAGCTTCACCATCCTTGTCTCCCAGGAGCACCCTGGCCGCACTTTCCCCCAGACATATTTGTTTATTCTTGAGACAGTCCACGGGATATTCAGTACTCTTCCCCAACACCACCCGTCCCAATTTTCCTTCTGTCAAAGGCATCATTTCTTCTTCTGTCATCCTTATTTATTTCCCAACTCTCAGATGCATAGTGAGTGAGTGAAAAGGCCATGGCCTATATCAGGCGCACCTTAGTCTTCAGGCTACAATCATTGCTCTTCAGGGAGAGGTCCTGGACGGAGACTTGCCTAATGCTATACGTCTCTCCGCATGTCTTGACTGCTGGTGCTCAGGGTTTGGATGGTGAATCCAAATAAGATGAAATTGTTGACAACGTCAGTATTTTCCCCACCTGCTGTTGGTGAGGATTTCCGTCTCCCTGATGTTGAGACGCAATCCACACTGAAGGATGTACTCGTTGATCTGTGCCACGCACTTAAGTCCTGTCTTTCAGCAGGCAAGGCTGTCTCATTGGCGTGGTGTAGGCTGTTGGTGAGTTGGAAGCCTCCTGGCTCGTGAGTTGTGTCTCCTGTTCTCACAGACCTTTGATTCTGAACCACATTCTCTCTCAGGAGCGTCCCGGATCTTTGTGGTGGGTTTCCACGCTCTGTTCTCTCTCTGATTTCCTTTTTTCTTTTCTTTTTTCTCTCTGTGGTTTCTTGCAGCTTCTTCTCCACGCAGTTCACTCCCGGTAAGCTGGTTTCAACTCAGACTCTCCTCTGGGCCGCCATGGCTCTGCATGGACATAGGAGGAGCATTGTTGGCTTTGTCCTGAGGAGACAGTGGTGCTTGAACCCGTGGAGATGCGCATTGAATCAGCAGTGCATCTCACCCTGGACCAGACCACCAGAGCTTCCCCCACCCATCACCCCCTCTCCTCACCACCCTCGACTTGGGACACCTCACCTGAGCTGAGCCTCCCGAGGGTTTGCACAAGCGCAGGGAGAAGGTTGCCTTCTGTCTCCTCCCAGCAGCTGGTGGGTTTGTGTTGGCAGTTCAGCGCCCTGGCCTCTAGGTCACCAGAGTCACCATGTTCCTCGCTCGGCCTCCCTGGTCTCTAGTGGGTCTGGC
>NW_006399761.1:912967-914148 GCF_000299155.1 Elephantulus edwardii
AGCACCCTGTGTGTTAAGGTTCACACAGGTGTGGGTTGCAGGGGGTTCACACAGCGTCGGGTAGTCTTTGTTCCTCTGGGGTCTCACAGTCTTCACTCCTCTGGAGTTCCGTGGTAGGTGGCTGGCTGTTGTTCTTCCCGGGTCTCTTCCAGGCCCCTCTCGCGGTGGAACCCCATCTGGCGGTGGCGTTCTCCCATCTGGCGGCGTTCAGAGCTGTCTCCGCGGGGGCTGGTTGGTTCCCATCTGGGCAGGACAGTGGTCCAGGGGAGGGGACATGGAGTGGGGGCCCTGCTGGCTTAGCCTCCGCGGGGGCTGGTTGGTTCCCATCTGGGCAGGACAGTGGTCCAGGGGAGGGGACAGGGAGTGGGGGCCCTGCTGGCTTAGTCTCCGCCGTGAGCAGTGCTGCTCGCCCAGGGGCCACACGTATCTGGAGGTTGAACCACCAGCAACTCCGTGGAGAAAGATGGACAATCTCCTCTCTCTCTATCTAGTCAACTGTCCCACTGCTTGGGCTACGTCCCAAAGGAGCAGGGGCGGCTACCCAAACGCCCATCAGCACACCCATGTGGTTTGCAGCACTGTTTATAAGAGCAAAGAACTGGATACAAACCTGGTGCCACCACCAGAAAAGAAACCGGTGCAATTTAAGGCCCCCCCCATAATGGATGGAGTGTCAGCTGTGAGTTGGAAGGGACTTGGCTGTGGGTGCACTGGCGTCCCCGCCTTTCAGATGCTGGTGGGCGGTGGGGAGCGCACCCCTCCATCCACAGGCCCCTCCACTGCAGGGCCCTAAGCGCACTTAGAGCATTGGGTGGGTCTGGGGAGCAGAGCGCTTGTCCCTGGAGCACGTGGGAAGAAGTGGAGCTGGGGTGCATAGGCTCTGACATCAGGTGCCTCCGGGTGTCAGGCGGGGTCCCCCCGAGTGTTGGCCAAGTTGCCTAGTGCCTCTGAAGGGTCCTGCTTGCAGGCTCCCCACTCTGAGGGCCCATCTGTGGTTCTTCCTCCAGGCTGCCCCTTCCTGCAGGGGGAGATTGGGGCCAGTGAGCAGGGCCTGTGGGTAGTCTGAATCGTGCTCCCAGGTTGTGCAGTGTGGTCTGCCAATGACGGCAGTGAGGAGGAGTGGGACTGAGGGCCCTGAATCCAGGTGTCAGGACGTGATCCAAATGACAGGACCAGCAATG